>NC_083775.1:39007996-39175496 GCF_963514075.1 Conger conger
AGTGTGTCTGTCGGTGAGAATGTCCAGCTCTCTGCCTGACTCAAGTCCCAATGAGGTTGCTTTGGTTACGGTGCAAAAAGTCAGACTTCATTCGTCTTCTCTTCTGAATGTCTTCCTGTTGTCATCCACACACACGTTCTCTCTCTCTCTCTCTTTTGCTTTCTCACTCGTTTTTTTTCTTCTTCAGGCAAAAAGGGGATTTTAAAAACTCAAGACTGAAAGGCAGAAAAAAGAAGGGAGTGGTTAGGAGTGGTGTTGAGGTGGTGGAAAAACCTTTCTGTTCGTCAAACAGTTATTAACCATGCAACAAGAATATCTAACTAACTAAAACTAACTAACTGCATGAAACTCCCTGACACATATAGAGGATCTATGGTATACTAAAACATATCACAGTATTTCAGGACTATTTAATCATATCTGAGAAAATTCATTTTACACTTCCTCAAATAGTCAAAGTAATTGTAATCAACTTTTAAAGAATGCATGCAGAACACACGCACATAAGCACGCTCACACACATACACACACATAATATTATATACAGTATATCTGATGGGGTTTTAATGGGCTATTTCTCAAATACTTGTTTAGGGAGTCTACTGAAATAGCAAGGAATGGCTAAGAATGTAAAAAACATAAGAATTGTAATCAGCATGACAATATATACAGATTTCTGAATTAGAAAGTACTTTTGACTGTTTACTGGTGAGAAAGCTAAACCAGCTTTTATCATAAACGGGTTGCTAACCGTTTCATAACCAATCTTTCCTCCAATCTGAGGACAGGACATTTTAATCCTCCGCTTCTGATTGTAAGATGGGATGAATGACCTTCAGTCTATTAGTTCAGATTGGATGTCTGCATAAGCATGTATGCACATGTTTAAGGTCTATACAAATGTAAGTGTAGTCCACTAGCTCTGAGTGGAGAACACAGCGGGTACCGAAGGCAGTCTCAAATGTCCCCCTCCCCGACTAATACCCCACACTACACTGGAACAGAACCAGGATCATACACTCCCTCCCCGACGAATACCCACACTACACTGGAACAGAACCAGGATCATACACTCCCTCCCTGACTAATACCCCACACTACACTGAAACAGAACCAGGATCATACACTCCTCCCTGACTAATACCCCACACTACACTGGAACAGAACCAGGATCATACACTCCCTCCCCGACTAATACCTCAGACTACACTGAAACAGAACCAGGATCATACACTCCCTCCCTGACTAATACCCCACACTACACTGGAACAGAACCAGGATCATACACTCCCTCCCTGACTAATACCTCACACTACACTGGAACAGAACCAGGATCATACACTCCCTCCCCGACTAATAACCCACACTACACTGGAACAGAACCAGGATCATAGACTCTCTCCCTAACTAATACCCCACACTACACTGGGAAAGAGCCAACATCACATACTCCCTCCCTGACTAATACCCCACACTACACTGGAACAGAACCAGGATCATACACTCCCTCCCTGACTAATACCCCACACTACACTGGAACAGAACCAGGATCATACACTCCTCCCCGACTAATAACCCACACTACACTGGAACAGAACCAGGATCATAGACTCTCTCCCTAACTAATACCCCACACTACACTGGAAAGAGCCAACATCACATACTCCCTCCCTGACTAATACCCCACACTACACTGGAACAGAACCAGGATCATACACTCCCTCCCTGACTAATACCCCACACTACACTGGAACAGAACCAGGATCATACACTCCCTCCCGAATAATACCCCACACTACACTGGAACAGAACCAGGATCATACACTCCCTCCCTGACTAATAACCCACACTACACTGGAACAGAACCAGGATCATAGACTCTCTCCCTAACTAATACCCCACACTACACTGGGAAAGAGCCAACATCACATACTCCCTCTCTGACTAATACCCCTGACAGCACAATGATGTCCACTTCAGCTTTTGTCTTTGATAATTTATTGCTTAGTCTCGAATTACCTTGAATGTCTATTCAATTCATGAACTTCACAATTTACTGAAAAAAAGCCCAAACATTATCAGTAGAAAGAGCTGCAATTAAAACCCCCGATATGCACAAACATACCTGTTAGTATTTGCACACGGCATAACGATGTCCATGTGTGTACACCATTTAAAGTTTTAGGCACAATTAACACGCATGTTAAAAATTACACGCACAAGCTTACGTTTAACACACGCCGGCACGCACACGCACTCACGCTCAGCAGCGTAAATGTTAACAACGATTCACACCAACAAACCTATGGTTAAATACACAGGCATGGTTTCTACGCAATGGGAACACAGAACAAAAAAATGACACATGAAGTCGAACACGGAACATAACACGTAACACAAAACATACGAACATACATTCTTACACTGAGAAGCCATCAGTGTCTTTTGTCCATTCTTTTGTTCTTTTCCTTCGTCCACAAATTGATCTCCATGACATCCCTCCTTCTTCCTTTGTTGACAATCCTCTTTTTAATATATAGTTCCTACTCGTCCCCCAGAACATAAAATCTGTCCATCTTTCTTTCTTTTCATTCTTTTTTTGTTTTACTCTGTCCATTTCTATTCTTGTTTTCTGTAGCTGGTAATCCGTTTTTGGGAAGATTTCAATTTTGAGCTTTTTGTTGATTTCTTTCCCCCAATTTTGTTGTTTTTCTTATTTTAGGTTTTAGAGTTTGTTTGTCCACCCCACCCATGGAAGCAGTGGAGTTACGTGTAAAAAATACCAAGAAAAAGGGGAATAAGAAGAAGGAGTAGATGGAAGAGAAACGGAAACGGAAAGAGAGATGTGGGGAGACGGATCGGCAGACGAGACAAATAAAAATATCGACGTTTACAAAACGGAAAGAAATAGGGTACAACCACAAATGATATGAAGAAGAAGAAAAAAATGAACCTTTTAAGGCCATATTTAAGTATACTGAGTTAAAGTAGCAGGAGAGAGGTGGATACAGTTACTTAAGAGTAAGAAGAAAACCTTTTGAAGCTCCCTCTTCAATTTCGGAAGGAGCAGCGGAAGCACTGAGAGAGAAACGGCAGAGAAGGGGGGGAGCGGATGGAGGGGGGATTCCTGAGTTTTGGTCAGGGATGGGATCAACAGAGATATAGATTGAGTGAGCAGTGGGAGTGGTAAGGAGATGTAGTGAAAATCAACGCAAATAAATAAACCACCACCACCGGGAGTCCACGTGTCCATATCGTTTGGGGCTAAAGAATGGATAGATTTGGCGTAACTGAAACCTCCGCAGAGCACCGACTACGGCTGGATTCACTAGGAAGCTCAAACTCCCGGCTCAGTCCTCCGCACTGCGGCTTCAATGGCCGTGACCCCCCCCCCCCAACCTGTATTGGACTCTATGCAGCGGAGGCCTCAACACTGCACTGCTCAGCCTCGGTCTCGCTAAGCTCAGAAGGGAAGAAGAAGAATGCCACAATGACCTCCTGCCCGGATCAGAGGAAGCCTGAACCACGTAACCTGGCAACGCTAACACAGTCATAAATTCCAAGCCAATGGCGGTGCAATGGCTACATTACTTTATGGGGAGGAGCCAATGGATTTGGTCAACGGTCCAGATGAAGTCAGTTCCTTCCCGTCTATGTTAAGGAGCACCCTCCCCATATTCAGCACAGTACTGCAGAGCAGAGTCCCTGCAATGCCCACCACAGATACTAATGTTGTGCATTTCACACAGTGACCACAGACACTCATGAAGCATGGCATTTGGATGCAACTGCATTATTAGCTCATTAAGTGGTATTTGGTATATGAGTATTTATATAATAAATGATTTCTATATTCTGATGAAATCATTGAAAATTTCTTCCACAGTTTCCGATGAATGCATTATACAAAATATCATTTATCAACACTACCCACTACCAGCATGGCCGTCTGCACAGGTTGCGATACCTCTGCACAGACTCACTTCTAGAGAACGGCATCTCAGTGCTCTGCCTATTCGTCCGTGGCCCGTTGAGAATATACGCAAACCACAAATTGCAAAAATGTATTAAATAAGCTCGATCATGCAGTTCTGTTGGTTTTAGCCGCTGGGGCTACAGCACACCAAGTGGGGCTGCGCTAATCCCTAGAAGATAACACCCAATCCAACATTCTGATATGAAAATACATCTAACTGCTCGTAACATTGGGAATGAAGAGGTATCTTCTGCCCCGAATGGTAGTAATGGTGCAATGTACAAACAGTTAACTGCTAATGTGGTCACAAGGCAACGTTATTTAACGGTACTGCATACTTAAGCACGGACCCTCGTCTGAATTATTCACGCTCTGAGGCTGATGTGAAGCCCTCCAGGCTCAGTGTGGGTGCTGAGCCGTTAGCTTCGCTGTCAGTAGGCCGTCATTTTTGCAGTCAGATATCATGACACGGGCACAACATTGCCGGGTGTGACAACGACCCTCAAATCCGATCTTTAAGACTCGGGAGGAACACCAATGCTACATTTAAATTTGAGGAGCTTCTTGGCTTTGTCTGTGTTTCAAGACATCTCCAGTACGAGGGAAGACGGGATGAGAGACAGATGGAGAGAAAGTAAGAGAGTAAAGGGAGAGCGAGGATGTCGGGTGGAAGGGAGGGGCTGATGCTGATAAAAAAATAGGGTAAAACACGTGAAGGAAGAAGTGTTTTTTTTTTTTCTGTTTTAGCATTAATTCACAGTAACTGCTTCATTTTGCATATATCTGATAAGCACTGGGCTTTCAGAATAGTTCTCTGTGAAAAAAGATGAAAAGGGACAAATCATAAAATAATAGTATTACTTATTATAATAAATCATGAAAAAAGAGAAAATATACTTAGAATAAGTGTTATATATTATCCCACCATTTCCCCCGCCCCTGCCCTTTAAAAAATAGTACTATCCCAAATATCCCACCCTTCTGCAGTAATAAACATCTCTCCCACCCAACAGGCTGTTAGCATGCAGATACAAGCCCCGCCTCTTGCCTGTCAATCAGAACAGCAAGAGGAATGGTAACAAATCATCTGTCCATTCTTTTCAAGCATGCAGTCAGCCAGTATGTATATATAAACATATACATACACATATGTACACAGTTATACATACACCATTAGATAAAATTATTTGTCTTATCAAAACATACTCATAGATTATAATGTAGATAATACAGACATATTAATTTCTTATTGCTCGCAATGGAAACCCCATGCATGTAGAAATAACAAACACAAGTTGAAAACTATACATGTAGTTTAGGCCGACAGGCCTAATCTGAGCGCCCTCACTCAGCACAAACACATGGAGAGGAGGAGGAGCAGGAGGAGAGGAAGAGGAGGAGGAAGGAGAGGGGGGTGCAGGGAAATAGAGGAAGAGAGCGAGAGGAAGAGAAAGAGCAGGAGAGATTCGACCCCCTGTTCATTTGGCTCCCCCCTCCTGCACTGCACATGTATAAAAACGTGTTCTTTGAAATCATAAATAAGCTCACATATACAGAGATAGACACAGATATGTACATTTCATACAATGACGTAACACCCTTTAAAACATACCGAGTGCTACTCTGTGGGTCAAGTTATATAAGTCTCTAGTCACTGGCCGACGCTGTTCTCACGTTTCACCGCAAACTCCCAACACACCCGAATGGCCTTTACTTTGGAAATGATATGGTTTAAAATTTCAAGAGTCCTGAGTTTTTTTTATTTTTTACTTTTTTTTCTTTCTACTTTTTGCTAAAATAATTGAGCAAAGTTGCTTTCTCTGCCATCACAGCCCAGACGGCTCATCAAAACCAGTATCTCTAAAAGAAAGCACGACTTTGGGTGCAGTTGTCTTCATTTCATTGAAATTTAACTTGAACTTGAATGACTACATACTAGAATTAAGAAATTAAGAAATCATATTGTTGGGAGCTACTAGTGCCAGACCTTTGAATAATAAAACCGCAAAAAAACCCTACTTTTTAGTACAAACACCGTGCATATAGACTCCACTGCTTTTCTAGTTTAGATAACTTAAAATCAAGGTAATGTAATGTTAGAGAGTACATGTCCAGAACGTAACGGTGGACTAAATCCGCTCTGGTCTGAGAGTGAGCTTTAATGTCAAGCTTTGCGCTTGTGACACTGATTCAGGTGACTGGTTGTCGGCGGCTCAAAGTGTCAAAGTGGCTTGGCTTCGGGTCCGAATGATATGGAGCCGTTTGTCAGTGCGGCAGGATAGCGGTTAGCATCAGGGCTCCTTCGGCTAGGCCCTTATGGACTGTGTTCACCCTCCACCAGAACGAATTACAGCTTTCTGAGGGGGGCCTATAGATCCAGCATTCAATCATTCGATTGTTGGAGGAGAATGCAACCTTACTCAATCAATTTGTATTTCTCTTTTTTTCGTTGTGAGGAAAAAGGGGGATGGTGAAAGAAAGAGAATGGGGCCAGAGGGGACCTCTAGCGAAATAAATAAAAAATTAGCAATTAAAAAAAACTGCTAAAGCGCCATAAATCAATTAAATTAAAGGGAAACATCCTTATATGCTAATACAGATGTATAGGTCAGGAACAAAGACTAATAAACATGTATATTCCAAATGTGTGAGAAAGAAAAAGGAAACCATCGATTAGAAAAATAAGACTTATTCTGCAAATAAATTCTTGACTAAAAAAAGTTTGCTCTCTAAGTGGAATGACCACGCACATAATTATAACAATATGGGTATAAAAATAGGCTCTTATCATTACATTATTATTGTCCTATTTTTATGTAAATGATAGAAAAAGTGAAAAAATCAAAAATCAAAATGCTGATCTCTGGCGTCTGTCGTCCTGCTGTCCTCTCCAGTGGGGGAGGCTCTTTCTCTGCTTTTTCCATCCCTTCTTTTAGAGAGCAGTAACAAAACAGAACAGGTTGATTGCATATTGAGTCCATACATTGCGTCTCAAGTCAAAAAAATAAAAATATATATTGAAAGAGCAGATGTATATCTAGATATACATTTTAAAACAACATATGCAGATATATACCTGCAGGATATCTCTACTGTGTGATACATACACATCCACATGAATACACAAACATTGCATATTTATATAAATGTATATGTATGCTTTCTAAAAAAAACTTCAGTCATCTTTTTCTTTGTCTACCAACCGCTGTCAGTCCAACGTCTGTTCATCGATCCCACTTTAAATTTGAAGATCAGCGTTCCAGAAGAAAGGGGGGATGGAGAACGAGGTGAAAAGAAAAGCAACGGAAAAGAAAACAAAAAAAGAACTAAAAGTCCACTGCATCTAAATGATAAGACTCAGTCTTATAATAAAAAGTAAAGTTCAACCAAATCTTAACAAATACTTATACCTATATACCTATATGTGTAAAATCCAGTTCACATCTAGTAGCGTTAATGATAGGAACCAGAAGGGGGGAGGGGGGGGGGGGGGGGGGGGGGCAGGAGGGGCAGGGGTGGGTTTCAGAGAAATACTGTGGATTGATATGTATATTTGTGATGGACTACAATAAAAATAAAAATAAAAAAACGGCATATTCCATCATGCATCTGAATGGGGGGGGTGAGGAGCATTATATCCCTTTTCCCTCTCCGGTCCTCCAGTCTTTGCAGTGGGATGACTGGGAGCAGCGTTCCAAAAGCATTCCTCCCAAAAGGAAAAGCATGGAGTCTCCTCCCCTCCACCACCCACCCCCCAAAAAAAGACACATTTTGAAAAATAAATGAAAGCTTGCAGTCCATCCTCACCCTTCCCTCCCTGTTAGAAACATAGTGGACTGCTTTAATATTCTTCTTCGCGATATCTCCACTGACAGTTCTTCAGTGTCATACTCTGCATCATTCGTGTGGATACTCATAATGCCATCGCATTGGTTTAAGAATCTTTGTATAGCGCAAAAGCTTCTAGAGGAGTCTGTCGTTCTACTCCTATTATTAGTAATAATATTAATAATGATAATGATAATAATTTTTTTGAATGCCCTTTTAAAAAGTATACTTTATTTTTTGCGTTACGCAGGGTGTTTTCTCATGTTAAAGCATGGTGTGTGTATGCATGTGGCATATATTATATGTATTCGATACTTACATATACACGTGATCGTTAGTAAAGTGACTTGCTACTTTTGAATTAGTGACAGCTATTGACAATCCATTAAAAAGCTAGCTTCATTGGTGCAGGACTGTGTCCTTCTTTGCTTAGCCTTAGCAACCATTCAAAATAGTTCAACGTTTTCCTCCTTTTTTGTGATTTCATTTTGTATTGTTTTTTTGTTTCCCTTTCCGTGTGTGTGACTCCATGCAGAATTAATCCAGGGAGGTGGTTGCTAAGTGTATATGTGGCTCGTTAATCAAACGGAACTACTGGGCACTGTCTTGCGGCTCAGCACTAAGGATCTAAAGAAACCGCCTTTCAAATGAGCACACTCAAGTCTGCCTGAGAGACAAATCAGCAGCCCTTTTAAATCACTAAACTTTAAATAAATGTAACTGAATGAATGTATTGCAGTCGTACACTGAGCAGGTGGGGCATACAGATAATACTGTGAGGCAAACTGACTACATTTTATCTCCTAACTGTAAAATTAAGAATGACATGCACCCTCCTCAGAAAAGTTAATCAAAAATCTACATTCTTTCTTAACAATATTCTTTTTTAATTTAGAGGGATCTACTTATTAAATAACTATTCATTACGTATCCATTTGTAAACTGTTTTATATTTTTTCTGCCACATTGTAATATTGTGATCATATTAGAGGTACTGCATGAATGTTATATGTCATTAGCCCCTTTCTTGGGCAAAAATTAACAAGAAAAGATTTTGATAGACAGCAGTAATGATTGTGTCATGTTGTCAGGGGAATTTTTGATGTGTATGTTTAAAAGCATGAAGAATAGATAATATTCATCAAAGACTTGTGGATTAAAGCTACTAGTCAATGTGATCATTTTTTGAAAATGGTTATTTGCTTTACTTATCTTTCTATTTATATTTCTCAATACATTTTTTAATTTTTTTTTCTTTCTCTTGGAAATATGTTCTCTACACACGCACACATCTAAACACCGTGTTTATAAGATTTTATCACCCACTGAGAGGACATAACTGTCTCCATTGCAACCATTATCGATCATTATTATCATTATCATCAGTTACAGTATATTACTATGGTATACCAGGCAAAGGCCTGTTTTTCTGTGTTGGCTCAATGGTTTTCCGCTGTAATCGTTTTCCGCTACAAAATGGAGGGGATGGGTGAGCGGCACCGCCGGAGCGGGCCCGGGGACTCGTAGGACTCGTAGGGCTCGTATGGCGAGTTGGTGATGGGTGCCAGACGCATGGTAGCCCCAGTCATTCCTGAAATGTTATTCAGGCTGCGAGATTTCTCGTAGCCTGTCGCTATCGTCCGTCAGATATGAAACGTTTGTCGAGGTGTGGGCGGGAGCGGGGCGGGAGGAGGGCGGGGGATGGTGGGGACAGGTTGTAGAATTTGGAGTGCCAATTGTTTCGTATGAGGGCATTTTTAAGGATTATGTTTACATATTTTTTTATTGGCAGGTTGATTTGAGGAATGGTACATAAGAGACATAAGTATTTATGATTATGGATAATTTGGTAACGAGAGTACATTCATTTTGATTATTGGAGAATTATTATTATTATTTTTTTGTAATGGGAGAATATTTTATTGGTGCATTCAGAATTAGAATTAGAATTATTTCAGAATTAGATTTAGAGGAATGAATAAAGGTGACCATCATGTGTGAAGAAAATAAAGAAAAAGCAGTTCAGTTGAAGTTGGCAAAGTAAGTAAAAAGAAAAAAAAAGAAAAAAAAGGAAATAAAAAAAAAGAAAAATTAAATGGGGGACAGACAAAGACAGACAGACAGACAGACAGAGACAAGACAGGACAAAAGAGGAAAATGACAGTTATGAGTAATGTTACTCAGGTCTTACCAGATCAATAAACACATTTCCTCTTCTAATGAAGCCAAATACACATGAAATAGTTCAAACATTTTGACTAGATGAATAAAACACCTGAAGTCCGCCTTCATTAAACAGTCCAAGATCTCCGTACATTGGTTGACACCAAAATGCTCTTGTATCTTAAAATGAGGTTATTCAACACTCAGGTGTTTTATACAATTTGATAATGAGCCATTTTCAGCGACATTTTTAAACACAGCGCTATAGAAGCAGCATAAGCAAACGGAAAGCTTGTATTTCACTAACCATGTGACCCCTTTGGACAAAGTGAAGTTGTCAAAGAAATACTGAGTACTTGTACAACACCGTGCATTATACAATACATATTTCCCTGCATACTTTATTATTTGCATAAACGGACATCTTTATCACTTTATGGAATATTAACCAGTTCAGTCTGGGGTTCAAGTTTAAGGAGGCGGCAACAGAATGACATCAAACCAAATATAGCACTTTCCCTCATGGAAAAACTACGTTGGAATTCTTTAATATAGACCTATTTAACAATGAGTCAATTACAGTAACTTGTTTAAGTGGGCTATGCGATCAATTGTTTTAGTAAAACAATAGGCTAAACCCCACTTTCTTTCTAAAACCAGTGTGCTGGAAAGAGGTTAGCCTGGCTATGGTTTACCAGGAACTGAAAAAAAAAGCTCGATGTATATTTATCCATCATACTTTGTAAACTATATCATTATTCTTCCCTACGTTGGAACACATTACCCTGCATAGCCTATTTCCAGCTCCTGCTATGCAATGTGTTCCATTTCAGACCTGATGTGCGTTCAAGACAGTGAAGGTTAGCGAACGTTTGTGGACATATTCAATGTTTTATGTTCGCCACGAACGTTAGCTTACAGTCTGAGAAGCTAAATTAGTGCGCAGCCAAAAAATGTTTTGGTCACGTCCATTTTCTATTAAGAACCATTGGCGACGACCTAAAAGGAATGTCAGTGTAAAATCGTTCAGTAGTGACTGCTCACAGTTAACAGAGTTCCTCACGAAGGTTTACCTTGTTGAAAGCACGGCGGCGAACAGTGGGAAATGGTAGTGCGCAGCGAACAAAAATGGCTGCTGACGAGGAAGACACCAAGACTAGAGAACAATCAAGTAAGTTGACGATCATTTGGCTGCAGCGTTGCCAGGTACCGAAAAGACTCCAGAATTAGCGTATTTCAGGGCAAACTATTGTACAGACTGCGGCGCACCCTTAACTTCCCACCTATTTTATTGTATTTATCTATTTTACAACCGGACATTGTGTCAAATGAAATGATTTGGCCCTTAAACCATACCAAACGAACGTTGTGAGTTACAAATAATCTGGAATTGGGAATCGATTTCGGAACCGATTTTCAGTTTTGGAACCGGCTAAAAGAATTGGTTCAAATTCCGAATTCACTAAAAACATTTCTCATGGAATGCTGTAAACGCTTTGATGTATTAATTGGGGATTTCACTTGCAGTTAACCGTAACGGTATATCATCAGGCCAAAACGTATACCTCTAAAGTTAGCTATAGACAAAACCTTAAATAACCTAAGGTATGCTCCTTAGTGAATTTCTCAACAATCACTTATGCTAATTGATAGTTAGCTTGGTTAGCTAGGTCACTATGCAATATGAAAACTCAAATGCTCTCAGATTATTCCCAAATATATTCTACTAAACCAGCTAATGAGTAACAGGCAAGCCAATTATTCATTAACGTCAGCTGCATTTCAGTAGAAATAATGTTACACATGGATAACAGCGTTGGTCAAATTCAAGTCAAGTAGCTTAATGTTAGCTAACTATCTTAAAAATCAATACTGGACTAGGGTCCTCAACTTCATAAGATCTCAGTTGGGAAGGTTAGATGACCATACCTAATTATTTTTCACACACATAATTTTATTCACTTTCACTAAAAACAAAACAACAAAAAAATAAATTACTAGCCCGGGCTATCAGTAATCTGGAGTGATTACACGCCTATTAAAAATCCCTATAACATTAGGCTACATGGTTTTTAAAAGCAAACGAAATGTACTCAACAACAGTACCGGTCCACTTCTTCAGTAATCAATCTCCAGTCGCAATTAAAAATCGAAAAAGAAAATCGTCTATTTTTAAAAGTCTATTTTTTTCCAATTTCTTTTTTGACAAAATTGTATTAAGTCACTTCAGATTACATTACATTACATTATTGGCATTTGGCAGACGCTCTTATCCAGAGCGACGTACAGTTGATGAGACTAAGCAGGAGACAATCCTCCCCTGGAGCAATGCAGGGTTAAGGGCCTTGCTCAAGGGCCCAACGGCTGTGCGGATCTTATTGTGGCTACACCGGGATTAGAACCACCGACCTTGCATGTCCCAGTCATTCACCTTAACCACTACGCTACAGGCCGCCCAGATCACGTTCAGTATGTTCAAGCAACAGCTTGGAAGTTCTTTCTGAGCTGTTAGCCCACAGAACTCGATCAGATTTTTGCCAAATGTAGGCTATTTTTTTATTACCTCTAAATCTGCATCTCTGCACTCATGGACTATTCAATGAAGAACCGGAATCGTTACGTTCTACATGTTCTACAATTCGGTTCCGTGTTTGGAACCGGTTCCCAGGAATCGAGTCCAGATTCTCGCCCATCACTATCGCCCATCATTGCCTTCGCATGGCGGCGAATGTTAGCTAAAGAGCTAACAGTCTAAAAAGGTCGGCTAGTGTGCACAAATATAAATGGTTGTTGACGAGGAAGACACAGAGAGAACAAGTAAGTTGACTGTTATAATACACCCTGCTTCTATCAGTGAAGTTCTCTAATATCGGGGAAGTATTGGTGAAAATGACACTTTAATCGCGTCCGTTTATTGAAAGGCATTGGTGAGGAACTAATGGGATGTTCATTCAAAATTGTTCCGCAGTAACTGTTCAACTGTTGAACGCACGTCAGGTTTGTTCTACATTCTTATTTCTATACCAAGGAAGAATAAAAAAAAAAAACAGGACACTGCTTGAGAGAAAGGTTTTTTGGCTAGCTAAATGTTTTCATATATTAAACACAGTGTATGTTTCCAAATATATGACTTTTCTTTAGCACCATGACAGCTTCACAGGCCCAAAGGCAGGTGGCTGCCTGCCTTGTGCATCCATTCCTCTCTCCTGAGATATCTATGGCCCTCTAAAAAAGTCACCCAAAATCCCAGCTCAACAGTCTTGAGGCATCAGAATGCGTCTCCCGAGAATGCGGCCCACGTTATTACAAACGAGCCCTGGGTAGATGTGCGAGTTCCCTGCAGCCGCTCCGTCAGTGGCAGACGGCCGTTAACGCACACTTGTTGGCGGGAAGGAAACGTAAAGGTAACGGCTCTTCAGCGTGTGAGCAGAGGCCAACAGCCTCTCGCTTTTTAATCCTTGTTAAGCGTGAGCTTCTTTTCTTTTTTTAACTTGCAGTCGTCCTCCCCAGCGCTCGTCCCCACCCTCGTTTTAGGCCGCTGAGTTTGCGTTCGGGCCCAAGCACACACAAGAGAGGAGTGGACGCAGGCAGGTAAGCACCACCCTCTTGTGATCAGTGTATTCTGAACTGAACCTTTTTCATAAAAAGAGAGACAGTGGGAGAGACAGGTAGGTGTCCCCACGCAAACAGCACCGCGCTTTGGAAAACAAAACCAGAAGGAAAGATGAAATCAGCATTCTTATTTTGTCAGTCATTGAACCCAAGTCCACCCCCCCCCCCCCCCCCCAAAACCCTGTCTCTACCTTTCCACATAGCTCCATCATGGTACACTGTTCACCCTGACATGCTGTAGCATCACATACACACACACACACACACACACACACACACACACACAGCGCACACACACTACACGCACTGCTTATCACTGGGAAGCTTGCTGCGCAGTACCAAATGGGCCTTTTCTGCAGCTGCCTCAAAAATAAACCAAAACCTGCAGCCTGCGTGTTGTCAGCTGCGGGAACATTTTGCAGTCAATGTTTGTGATGCATTTACTGGGGGAACTATTTTCCATGCAGCTGTGGAACTCAAGTTGGATCACTACTGTGGTCTTTTACTCCACCTCTATAAATAAAACCACAGTTTGCCTTCTTTGCAAAATGTGAAATCGTACAAAGCAAGTATGACTATGTCTGCAGAATTGCTCACGCATGGTTTATTCGAATCAATAATTTCCCAGAATGGATTAGGTGCAATACATTTTCTTCCAAAGCTTTAGGCACTTAATGACAGTGATGGGTTTCTGAAATGCATATTATTATTATTTTTGATAGGCAGTAAGAATTTGATGTGAATTATGTGCAAAACCAGGGCAGTAATTTGCAGCCATAGACATAAAACAGACCTCACCCAGGCTTCACAGTGTGACTCCCAGTGAAACCTTTGCCAACAGCCCAATATGGTCACACTACACAGCAAAGCTTCCCATGGTTCGTCTCTCTCTCAGCAACGCTGTAAGCATCATGCAGCATGCATTTTAAAGGGAATTTGTGTGAGAGAGAGCAAGAGAGAGAAGGAGAGAGGGAGAGGGAAAGAAGAGAGAGACACACAAAGAACACACAACTCACAAAAGATACAGAAAGAAAAATAATCAAAGCAAAAAAAGGTTGCTTTGAACCTTTACAGAAATGCATAAATAACTAAATAATTTGAAAAAAAATTATAATAAAAGTATTGAAGTAAAGAGAGACGGGTTATGGTTAAAACACTGAGCATCTGTAGGTTTCTGTTCATGTTCACCCAGCACACTCCTCACTGGCACAGTGCAGTTATTACACATGTAATAGGACACACACTCACTCGCTTAAAGGCTCACTTACTCTAACTGTAATTTCAGATAGCAGATAGTGCAGGTGTAATCAGGACAGATTACTGTGTATGGACCAGTGCCCTAACTGCCCTGGGGATATATCTTTGAGCCCATAGTCACAGTGAATCATCCTGGAGGGGCCTACCTCTGCGATTCATAAGGCAATGACACAACGTGAAGGAGTCTCAACTGCCCCCCCCCCCCCCCCCGACCCTTTTATTGAAAAAGGAAGCTGAACACACATCTTAAGTTAATACACCAGTTGAGGGAAAATCTAAGGCATTTCATTCCTGCCTGTGACAGTCAGATTAGACACTGTACCACCGCAGCCAGCCTCGGAAAACACCGGAAGGGCTCACAGTGTCCTGCCCCCCCCCCGCGGGCCACGTGTGTTTCAGACGCACATCGGATTCAGATCTACAGAGCCCCTTCCTCATTTACTCTATTATTGCATATTTTTCACACTGAACGGTTTCACATCGTTAGACAAAATGTGATATTAGACAAAGGGTACTTGAGTAAGCACAAAACCTATTTTCTTTTAATTATTGTTTGTTGATTTAATGAAAGTAGTTATCAAGCATCAGTGTCACCCCTGTGAAAACATAATTGTCCCCATAAATTTCATAACTGGTTTCAACCACCTTTAGCACCTTTAATTGCAACCAAACACTTCCTTCAATTTGAGATCATTCATCGCTGTGGAGTTATTTTAGCCCAGTTATTTTAACCCAATGTTCTGCCTGGTAGGTCCTTTCAGCTGACCCTTTCAGCTGACCCTTTCCAGTCTCTTCTCTATTACAGAGTCATGACCGCTGATATAGCAGAGGCTAGAGCCACCTGCAGGTCTCTGGACGTTCTTCTGTGTGTGACTTCCTGGATTAGTTGTAACTGTGCCCTTGGAGGGATTTTGGCAAGTTTGAACACAAGGTCTTTAAGTCACCACTTGGTAGTTTCAAACTATCGTTTGACTAGATGTGGTTGCACCACCGATGCGTAAGTCATATCTTAGCTAGTGTTAAGAAAGCAGTGCGCAGTTTGAATCAAAGAGCTCAGAAGAGAGAAAGAGACCAAGGTTCCAGCAAAATGAGTGGGAGGGGATGTCATTAAAATCACACAGTGGTGACGTCACAAAAAGACGGAGCTAAATGCAGCACTCAACTTCATTATACGACCGTTTCACTGTTTAAGCTGCTTTGCAGCATATATTTGCAGAATGACATCCCATGTCAAAACATTCCGAATATGTAGCAAAAATATGGTAAAATATGCAGACCTTTCTGCGGGCTGAGGTCTGCATATTTTACCAGACTTCATGACGGAAGTACCCCCGTAGTTCTCCGTCTCGTTCCTAGATTGGGTGCATTCCATTAGCTGGAAAGTGCCTACTCCTTAACTCCGCTAACACCCTCCTCTATTCCGTGCCCCGGAAATCTTTGTGGACTCCCTCCCTCCACTGTCCCAGATGAACAAAACGGCTTTGACTCCTCCCTGCTCCACTCCCCTGGTGAAAGTGTACAATAATGTATGTTTCAGCAGAAGTCATTTCACATTTCACTGGGTGACTTCATCATGCTCACGCCCACATACTATAAAAACCCAAACCCACAAAATCTGGCACAGTCCAGATCCAGGAAGCAGAGAAGGCAGGGAACTTGAATTCTCCCGATTATGCAGTGTCAAGTTCGTGTTTTTACAGGCTACTGTATCCTACTATGTAACTTGTGCTTGGAATTTAGTGTTACATGGGCTGACCACATGTACGATCTCTAATTGGATATGGGAATATGTGTGGGCTCTGCAAAAAATAATGCTGAAGCCGAAAAGCTTGTCCCAATTTCCTTCACTCCCCCTCGTTCACTCCTTTGTTCCACTCCTTAACTCTACTCTTTTGCTCCACATTCTTCCACGGGAGAGGAGGAGTGGTAGTGAGGGAGTGGAGTAAAGGAGGGAGGAGTGGAGTAAAGGAGGGTGGAGTGGGGGAGTGGAGTAAAGGAGGGTGGAGTGGAGGAGTGGTAGTGGAGGAATGGAGTAAAGGAGGGTGGAGTAAAGGAGTGGTAGTGGGGGAGTGGAGTAAAGGAGGGTGGAGTGAAAGATAATGGGACATAGCCAATATGTCTCTGGTAGTCACTTCATCATGACGATGGCAAATTAATAATCAACATGCTACAATATAAACACGGACCTCTTTAAATAGGCTAGATCTATGGCAATTATTTAACTGAATATCAATGTGTGACTGTTTCGGTTTTTACAAATAAAAATAGCTATATTTGTTTGTTTATTAATGTTAAAACCATAAGTTTTTGACCATGCTTAAGGGTTGCGTTGGCAGTATTGTCACGGTAACCTGCTACGAGGCATTCACTTTACTGCACTTCGCTGTGCCTCACTAGCAAGCTAAGTTGGGCAAGCTGCTAACACGATTTAATGGCGAATGTCAAGTAAGAGACCAAAAGTAAGACATTTTAACAGGACGTTTCGTATCATTCGCCAATCTGCGATGGACTGGCGACCTGTCCAGGGTGTATTCCTGCCTTTCGCCCAATGTATGCTGGGATGGGATCCAGCCCCCCTGCGACCCTGTTCAGGATAAGCGGGTTAGGATAATGAATGAATGAATGAATGTTGACTAAAATAAATGTTAGAAATGTGTTAGTTAATTAGCGAACAATATAAACATGTAATAAAACCTGTGTTGAAACATGACCACTGATCACGTGTTTCCTGACCAATGGAAAACATTGAGCTTGAATTCCTGGTCTGTCAGTTTCATGAAGGAACCCTGCCACACTACACTGGTGTCAGAATAGCAGATGGAGCTTGAAGAGCTTTGAAGAGATCGAAGAATACATCACCAAACGAGACACAAGACCAAGGACGCAAGCCGAGGACGCAAGACCAAGGACGCAAGACCAAGGACGCAAGCCGAGGACGCAAGACCAAGGACGCAAGACCAAGGACGCAAGCCGAGGACGCAAGACCAAGGATGTAAGCCGGGGACCCGAGCAGTTTGCCGTCCCTGCAGTCACAGATGTGCAGGGAGGAAACGCGATGTTGGGCTCTCCGGGAACCGAGCGTCGCCTTCCCGGACTCCCCCGACGGAGCAGGCGGACCCAGGCTTCCGTACCAGGGGCACGCTGAGATCGGCAACGCCCGGGATCCAGCAGCCCAGAGGGAGCGGAGAGAAGCGCCGCCAGCTGACCCAGTGGCCCTGAGGCCGCTGAGCAGCAGAACGGAGGCAGGTGAGGCACTGGCACCGACACCTGGCGGAGTGCCACCGCGCTTTACCTGAGCAGAGCCGCTGGAGCCCTCCCGATCCTCCTCCACCTCGGCCCCGCAGAGATGCAGCTACCCAGCCCTCGAATGGCGCTTCGGGCAGTGAGCCGAGGCCTTTTCCGGAGCGGACACGGGATAAGCTGACCAGCCGGAGAGAGGGAGAAAGCCTGAGCTCATTCGCGGCTGACATCCGGTTTTACGTGCGGCGGGGCTGCCCTGAGTTCCATGCTGCAGCCCCAGAACTGCTGGCTCTCCGCTCGTTCCTACAAGCCATCACACTGGAGCAGCTAAAGCAGCGCGTTCAACTCATCGTCTGCCAGACCCAACCAGCAGCGGCACCATCAGCCAAGGTGCGCCAACCCCCAAGCACAACCAAGGGGACCGCCCAATGAGGGGACCGCCCAATGAGGGGACCGCCGCTCCAAGACTCCGCCCCCCTCCTCGGCCAATCAGAGGGACTCTTATCTCCACTGCCTACTCGACGGGCACCCCTGTCGAGCCCTAGTGGACACAGGTTCCACCATCTCCATCATCCAGCCTGGCGTGCTCCATCATCCAGCACCATGGGCACAGCTCTGCCTGGCTGGGCCTCCTCACGACCACCCTGAGATGAGAGCGGCTCAAGCTGTTGTGCGTCAGGGTGGCAGCGAGCAAACCTGCTATGACCTGCCGGCTAGCTAACATCCAAGACCCTTGCATCATAGGGTTATACCTGTTAGACCAGCATCCAGCTACACCCTCACTGGCTCGCGCTAGCAGCTGGCAGAACAGAAGATCCAAGAGATGACGGCAGCAGGCGTCATCGAGCCCTCTTAACAGCCCCTGGGCAGGCCTGGCCGTACCCGTGGCCATGAAAGACGGTACCTGGCATTTCTGTGTCGACTACCGAAGTCTCAATGTCAATGCCTTGTCCTAGCAAAAGTCTCTGATGTAGACCCGGGGGGCGAATAGTGGTGTTACATCGGGACCAGCTAGCCCCCTACCGACCACTGATGGAGACAGTGGCTCAGGAGGTTGAGACGTCCACCTCCCTGGTCAAGGGCCCGGGGACCCCTCCCGACTCACCCCTCAACGCAGACCTGGTGAGTGCAGCCTCCCCATTCACCGGAGACTCTGTGGCCATCGGGTACGACTGGCCCCTTGGAAGTTCAGGAGGACAAGCTGGCCCACCAGGGGTCTCCTGGTGTGCCTCAGCTCGCCAAGATAGCCACTTCTGAGTTGGCAAACTAACATTATGAAATGTGTAAGTGCTGTTGCCTAAAATAACTGCTAGGAAAGGGGTTAGTTAACTAGCGAACAATGTTAACACGTAAGAAAACCTGCATGTGTGTTACCGTGTAATGTTACCCTGCATGGAGCCGCCATTTAAAATTTGTATGTTTTGAAACCTCACCACTGATCACGTGTTTCCTGAGCAATAAAAAACATTGAGCTTGAATTCCTGGTCTGTCAATTTCATGATGGAACCCGGCCATGTCATAGTTACGAAGCTCAAACTAGTTTGCGTGGTGCAACCCATTTAGATTTAGTAATGCATATACATTGATTTAGTAAACACTTCTGTTATAACTAGCCTATGTTTAAACTTACGCATGGATTTCTTTGATTATGGCATACCAAACCTACAAATTTGTCTGAATTAAAGCAGTTCTGCAAAGAAAAGTGGACAATACCACCACAGAGCTGTGAAAGACTGCTGTTGATTGCCGTTATTGCTGCTAAAGGTGGTGCAACCAATTTTACTTTTTCACAGGGCTGATTTGGGTGTTTGATAATGTTTTTTCATTAAAGAAATTAAATAAACATTCCATGTATTTACGCAGGTTCCCTTTGTCTAATATGACAATTTATCTAAAGACCTAAAGCCATTCTATGAGAAAAATACAAAATAATAGAGGGAATCAGGTCAGGGGGCAAATACTTGTTCACGGCACTGCATACCCTTGTTACTTTGGATCAATCAGTGGCCAAAAAGACACGTCTTCAGGGGGCATTCAGGCTCAGCTAACTCCGGTGTGTATGTGAAGGCTTCTCTGTGGAGGATTCTCAGGTTAAGGGTTCGTGTGACTGAGTCCCATCAGGCCACTGCCGGGCACAGAGCCACAGCTTTAGCGCTAAGAGCCGCTACAGCTCCGAGCAGCTACAGCTCAGAGCAGCTACAGCTCCGAGCAGCTACAGCTCCGAGAAGCTACAGCTCCGAGCAGCTACAGCTCCGAGCAGCTACAGCTCCGAGCAGCTACAGCTCAGAGCAGCTACAGCTCAGTGCAGCTACAGCTCAGAGCAGCTACAGCTCAGAGCAGCTACAGCTCAGAGCAGCTACAGCTCATATACTGCATGTAGCCTGGTGGGCGGTGCCTGCTATAAGATCCACATTAGATAAACTCCCAAGTCTGCTCAGTGTCTAAGGTTACACCAAGTCATTTTTCAAAGCGCCATGGCGATATTCTTTGTGAACTTTTTCCAAAGAACGCCTTCTTTATATTATATTATTTTATTTAAATATTATTTATTAAATAAATGGCACCCAGCATGGCCCTTAGCACGTCAAACTCCCACCTCAGTTTAGAATGGCCTGAATGAGTGTGCATCTGTGCTCATGCGTGGAGCCCCACTGCCGGTGCGGGGATGCAGTGCAGGGATGCAGTCTGGTTCTCCTCTGAAACATATGATGTCTCCGGCCTGAACCATCCATGCAGACTACAGCGGAGCCCGCATAGAGTGGAGTCGGAGGAAGACCATTCATATGCACTGCGCAGGTGCCCAATCGACCAGCGGGGGTCGCTAGAGGGTGATAAACGAGGATACCCTGAGCAGTGCAACTCCACACCACTTTCTACTGCAGCACACACCCCGATGCTCCCTCTGATTCATTTTTATATCTTTAATATTCTTTTTCATACCTTTAAAGTAAACATTGAATTCATTCACCATGGTAAAAAAAATAGTTACAAACCGATCATTTTAAAGCTCAGCATTCTTCCATTTCTATTTGAACATTTCCAGAAATATGAATCAGCTAATTATCTGTTGAGCCTATGTGATATAAAGTATGTCTTACTTAATGAATGTTAATTTTTAAAGCCTTGCCGTTTATCCAAATTATTATCACCATTAGAACACATGTAAACCTTTCATTATCGGACATCAATAATGATCATATCAATAACATAGTAATTTATTCATATAGTGCACAATATAAACCAAAATGTCAAGCCATAATTAAGGTTTTCCAGTTCAAAAATCCCATCATAGAATCTATAACCAATGCTAATGTGGCCTTATAACACAATTAGCTGATTTTATGGTAACATTTGTAGTTTCCAGAGATCTGGGTGGGCAAGGGTCACAGGGGAACTCCAATAGGAAATGAGGTCAGATGTCATGGAAACATAATTGTGCCGGTGGGTGTAAAGGTCAACTACCTAAGGCTTAGTATAGGCCAAAATGCCAACCTTAGGGAAGAGGTGTTCTGTGTAATACATGCACTGTGTAGTTCTATGCATGTACAGATACCAGCATGTTCATATGGTTTTAGTCTTAGTGGGTGCTTTGAATGCCCCCTTTTGTGTCATTGAAAACTCCATGAATATTCACTTATGTGGATAGACTAAATTTGGATATAAAATTGGGTGGAAATGCTCCAGTGGGAGCAGGCTAAATTAAACACCACGCACACAAACCCCTCCCCCCTCTTCTCAACGGAACCTCCAGCCTCAATTTTTCATTTTACAGGTCACAATTGACAGGCATCGACTAAAAACTTAAATACTCCCAAAAGGTGGTCTGACGCTCTTCTGAAATGATTTCTTGCAAAGACATACTTTGCATATATAAAACACACAATGTCGAACCGATAAAATAACTAGGTATAAATTTAAATTAGACAAAAAGGTGGTGACATTGGGCCTTATGCAAGAACCACTCATATGAACAGATATGTTCTTAAAGTGATTTAAGAGAACATTTTCTCTGATTTAGAATTTATTTTTTCTTAGATAGGGACAACATTTATGAGCGGTCCCGACCTGTCATATGAGACGTGTAAACAAGAGCCTTGCAGTGCATGTCAGCACAGCTTGCCGGCACACAGAACTCTGATCAAGCTTTCAATCTAGGCATTGCAGATCAAATATGAATTAAGACTAAGCAACTGTATTGCTTATTTCTCGCCTGAAATGTTTTTGGAAGCATATTTTCTATAGGACGGTTTAAGAAAAAGGTAATGTACATAAACGGTCCACCATATTATTATGTTTTGCCAAAAAATCCAATGAACTGCAGTCTACCCAATCAGGTACCGACTATGTGGTGGATGTCCCTCGTTCTTGTTAATCCCATTGGCCGTCTATCTGACGGAACCCCCCTACAGTCCCGTATGACTATGTGGTGGATGTCCCTCGTTCTTGTTAATCCCATTGGCCGTCTATCTGACAGAACCCCCCTACAGTCCCGTACATACTGTTTTATCATGGACATATTCCTTTAGGAATAAATGTGAGAGAAATGTATGATAAGAATACAAAAATGTTCTTGCATTCAGGTGCATCTTACACCTGACACGCAAATATTCTAGGTCTCATTCAGTTCAATTATTTTATTTGTATTTTTTTCATTTAACCCTTTAAGGTGTGAGAGCAGAAATATGTGATTAGAATGCAGGTGTAAGAATCACTACTGGTAATTGAAAGCAATGTTCTAGAACACTGACTTTTGAAAAAACATTGCAAAAGATGTGCAAGGCATTTTTAACGTGACACGGTCTGTTGTTCTATTGCATTATAAATAAACTGCAAGAAAACCTACCTAGGCAGGGAATTGAGTTTATCCTACTTTATCCTAAGAAGAATAAAAAAGTACCCTCCATAACTTAATTTCTGCATATTCTAAAGCCTGATTTATACTATATCACACAACCCTTTCAACTGGTGCCATGCGACATCAATGACAGTGTCACACAAAGCTTTGCAGTGAGCACAAGATGGCACCTACTACTATTCTTGGATTCCAGGTGAATGCACTGTGACATCACTGAATGCTGGTACATCTGCTAACGCTAGCCAGTAAGATTTAACTTTATCGTAATTTAGGTCAGCACTAGACCAATAAGAGCAACTGAATGTGACATCACAAAGAAAGGACAGATTTGAATGAAATTAATTCAAAAGCAGCGCAATGTTCTCAATGCTGCCATGCCCCCCTCGTTGGCGTAGAGATACCCACCTCTAATCAGACTTTGGTTACACTGTACATGTGTCCTGAGAATGGGATGAGAAATGACTGTTAAACTGGGATGGCAATGGAGAAGCATGGGGACAGGGATGTAGACGTGCAAATATTAGCTCTGGAGCTGAAAAATAGCCAAACAGATAAGAGATCATTTCAAATTTACAATGATGCGTCCTGAATTCTGAGCAATTCATTCTGTTTATTTTGAGCTCTTTCACACTTATTATTCATTAATTCCAGTGAGCACTAAACTGCTTCAATAAATAATGATAAAAAATACATAAAGACAGCTTCAATTTGTTTTGCAAATCAGTTGAAATCACCTTCAGTTGTAAAAAGTAGAACATAATTTTTACCATCCAGATCAATATTTGCTAAATTAAATTTTAATTAATTATTGTATGCTACTGAGTCATACAAATATAATGCAGATGTAGGTTTGTTTCCACAGTATTACTGTACATCTATACAGTATATTACAAAGTCCCAAGTTAAACAACAATGAGTAAAACAATGAATTATTATGGCATTAGAGGTTAGTACATATGAACAGACATACATACAAGCAAAAATAAACTTATTGGGACATTAGAAAGCAGAAACATAAATAGAGACAATGATGTCTGCATAACTGGACAGACAGGTGTATAGACAAGAGAATCTTTGCATAGTAGATGCAAACAGTTCTACAGGTATGCTACATCAGGTTGGTCCATGCATGTAAACACACACACACACACACACACACACACACACCCAGAAGTGTAACATTTATTCTACTTTATGGTTGTGTGTTGTGTGTGAATGTGTGTGTGTGTGTGTGTGTGTGTGTGTGTGTGTGTGTGTGTGTCTTCATACTTTATACTTTCTAATATTTGTGTTCATAAAATGGTAGGAGCGGTGAATTGCAGATGTGTAGATTTAACCCAACTAAAAAACTGTCTTTGTTGCACTTGTACACTCACAATTTCACTCTCTACATCCATGAAGCACATGAACAGATAAATACATACCGGGAATGACCACTGAGTCCATGTCTGAAGTGGAACAGCCAACAGGTTTGGTTTGCACTGATATGAATGAAACCCACCCTAATTTTACTGACAACCTTCTCCTTATAATAATAATATAAGATAATAAAGTAATCCATCACTGAATATGTAATAAAACTCTTGTGAATGAATTCCAACATTCTCTTAAAGGAATGTGTTTCAATTCCCTGCCGATACTGAAATGTCATTGGCTGCCTATAACAGTTCATGATATGACGCAGCCAATGCAGAATAAAGCTGCCTTTTCCATTCGGGACTTTATTATTTATCAAGGACAATTATTATCAATCAATTTTCACAGTCAAAGCATCTCAATATTACAATATAATGTCAAAATATACAATCTGAAATATGACACAGTATTTTCATGTTTGTCAAAATATGTTGCATATATTAAGAAATATTATCCATGTATTTTACTTTTTGTATACTTTTTTTGTACTTTTTACAACATGTGCATATAATTGCACATATAAAAGCAAGAATATTATGTGTATTTTCTGAAGTAAAACACTGATATATAACTGTAAGGCCCAGTACGAAAGTGCCATGAAATCACTGGCACCGATAAAATAGCTAGAGCAGACCTCATGGTATTTAATTTTAGCGTAATCGGTTTCCCTCTGACACTATGGTTAACCCAAGAATCTCGAGGAAAAATCTACACAAAGTACTTAGTAAGTAAGCACTCAACATACAGTCATTTTATTCCATAATGTTTGTCTGATGTTGCGGGTATTTTGAGCAAAATGAGCAATACCAGAGTTTCACAGAAGAAATCAATTACGCTTCAACCTTACAAATTCAATGAAATCAGTTAAAACTATGACACCGCCTCGACCCCCAAAGGCTGTCAGACGTGACGCAAAGCAGTCAGCGTGAAGGCTACATCAGCAGTGTTGAGGGAGTTCTGGGGCATGCTTCTTCAGGTTTGACCGACCTATCTATGTGCTGGTGTCATGTTTTTTTAAGCAGTTAGAAAAACATTTACTGTAATGCCACAGGGTAAATCCCAAGGACAGAAAAAAAGAAACTCATGCTTACAAGCAAATTAAAGGCAAAAAAAAAAGAAAATGGGATATTTAACGAAATATTCTTAGAACACTGTAAATGTAGCCTTAAAGCGCTGCCTTGTTTCATTCTAGAATATTATAGCTTCTCTCTCAACTGGAAAATTGACTTAAGTGCATTTTAGCTGCTTGTGTTCAACAACCCTTGAACTCAAGATGCCCTGAAGGGGGACTTTACTCGACTTTTATTGGACAAAGATGTATTGCTTTTTGGTCTGTTGGTAATTCTGTCACAAAACATTCATTTTCCGCAGTGTTTCAAAGGCTGGAGTCAAAGTTTTGATTTTAGATATAGAGGTCTTGACTGGTTAAGATGAACCAGTATTAAGACAATAAATAGTTTGTTGCATTTAAAAGAAATAAAAAAATGAAATAAACATAATAATAATAATAATAATAATAATAATAATAATAATAATGTATTAAATACATTTAAGGGCAGTGCATCGCGGGAACATGGCTGAAGGGCATTTTATTATTTGATTTTATTTGATGAATCTATTCATTCTATTTGCTTATTTAAATAAAATTCTTTCAACTCAAATGGAATTATTTGTATTTTTTTCAAATAACTACTTTATTTTCTTTCCCACAATTCTTTGATTACAAGTCCCAGAATGCTCTCTTCCACTGTTTACTTGACAACAGTGGGAATGGAGAAGGGAGGCAAAGAGAGAGAAAGAGCAAGAAAAGGAAAAAGAAGATGTGGGAGAGGATGTTCTGGGAGTTCTGAGGACAAGGAGGGGGAACAGCAGGCAGACAGATGTTTATAGACAGGGACACAAAATGATAGACAGGGAAAAACATACACAAAAACATACACACAAACATGCACACAAACACCATACACACAAACATGCACACAAACAAATAGACAAATACAATCCACACAAACACCATCCACACAAGCATGCACACAAACACCAGCCACACAAACAAGCACACAAACAAATACACAAACACCCACACAAATACACAAACCCCATCCACACAAACAAACACCAACCACCCACACAAATACACAAACCCTATCCACACAAACAAACACCAACCACCCACACAAATACACAAACACCATCCACACAAATACTCACACAAAGACCCATACAAACACCAGCCACACAAACAAAAACCCACACACTCACATAAACACCATCCACACAAACAACCACACAAACACCATCCACTGACAGTTTCAAAAGGACACATGAACAATAACAAAAAACAAAACACACAAGAGGAGGCACGACATGGTCAAATAAAGTGTTGAAAGGGAAAGAAACGGACTTGAAAGTCAGCTGAAAACTGACACAACCTTATAACCTTTGACCTTTTTTGACCCCTGTCCTATTTGTTCGGTCAAGTGAGGTCAAAGGGGACAATGTCACACAGAAAACGTCAAAAGAGCGACAAACCAGCAAACAAACTTTCAGCAGATAGACATCAAGGCAAACCAGGTCAGGATTAAAGGAGAGAGCTCCTTTAAAATGAGACGGTCAGTGTTTTTCTGCTGTTGCTGCTGGACTCCTGCAGGTGAATGACTGGTCTCCAAATTTTGTGTATCTGCCCAGTGTATGCTCTCTCTACCAAATTAATGTACGTCACTGGCAAATGCGTTGAACAGTCACTGCATTCAGTCTTGCTAAGTTCAGAAAGTAAAAGTCCTACCCAGTGTTTTGTTCCAATCACCTGGATTTGCTCATTAGCACAATTGTCCAGCCAGGAGGCACAGCTAATGAGTGAAATCAGCTGGCTGGAAGTGGAAGAAACACACAGCAGGAATTTTTATTTTCTGACCCAAACTTTCCACCTGTGCTGGCTGGCCTCTCATTTTAAAGTTCTCTGCTCCGGGGGGGGGGGGGGTCAGGGCAGACCAATCAAGCAGCTTCCGCCTGCCGAGTTCAGCCTCCGGCTCCGCCCACTTACCTTCCGCATCCCCACGGCAACGTGCCCCGTCAGTCAGTCAGTCCGTCCGTCATTCCGTCACACAGTAGCACGGGGGTCTCAGTGGGCATATCAGTGAGTGCTTCAGTCTGTGAGTGCTGGCGCGCCGCCCCTTTGAGAGACCACTGTGCAGGAGGCAGTGTCCGCAGCACACGCAGGACTCAAGCACCGGAGTGGAAGGTCAAGTGAATAGTATTTCATTAAGAATGCAGCGGTGGCATGGGAACGGAGGTTATCTCCCCTTTATTTCGCTCGGCTTTCAAAAAGCCGCCAGACTGCCGTGAGACGCACACAATGGCATTGGCCTAATGAGGGCGGCGGCCTGTTACCGCCCCAACGTGACAGGCGCCCGGCCACGCCCACAGAGCAGAGTCCTCCTGTGTGGGCGGGGCCTGGGTCGTTCATCAGTAACGGAATACTATTCAGTCCACCTCAAAATGGTGGTCTGGGTACAACCAACACCACCAGCACCACAACCTCTGTGCATTCACCCTGGGGAGGGAGACGGGGCACGGCTCCGTTTAAACGCTTCCACCTTTTCAGAACACAGCAATAATCAACTGTTTGCAGCAAGCAGAGGTTTTTAACGCGTGAAATAAATCACAATGTCATTTTATTGTTTGTTTTTGGCATGTTGGCTTTCTTGAAATTTGGGACCTCGTGTCAGAAGCCTGTGTTGGCAGTCATGCAGTCGCCCCGCCAGGGTAAATACCAGGGGTGGAAAGAGGGGGCAATAGCAACGCACAAAAGAGACGGAAACACAAAATACAACACACAAAAAAGGAGTCGGGAAGACGGCAACACAATATAATACAGAACAACAATAGCCGACATACAAACGCACGATATGACACAACCTGGGAGGGAAGACACAACAACACAAAGTACATCAGACAACACACTACCTCTGAGTGACACTGCTATGACAACAGCAGACAACACACATAATGTGACACAGCACATCCAGCACACACAGCCACTCACACAACACACAGCTACACACAGCCACACACACAACACACAGCTACACACAGGACAGCCACAGCCACACACACAACACACAGCACACACACAGCCACACATACAGCCACACACACACACAACACACAGCTACACACAGCACAGACACAACACACAGCCACACACAGTACACACATAGCCACACACACAACACACAGCCACACACAGCACACATACAGCCACACACAACACACAGCTACACACAGCACAGACACAGCCACACACACAGCCACGCACAGCACACGCACAGCACACACACAACACACAGCCACACACAGCACACACACAACACACAGCTACACACAGCACACACACAACACACAGCCACACACAGCACACACAGCACACACACAACACACAGCCACACACACAACACACAGCTACATACAGCACAGACACAGCCACGCACAGCACACACACACAACACACAGCACACACACAACACACAGCCACACACACAACACACAGCTACACACAGCCACACACACAACACACAGCACACACAGCACAGACACACACACACACACTGCCACACACACAACACACAGCAAAGACACAGCCACACACAGCTACACACAGCACAGACACAGCCGCACACACAACACACAGCCACGCACAGCACACGCACAGCACATACACAACACACAGCCACACACAGCACACACAACACACAGCTACACACAGCACAGACGCAGCCACACACAGCACACACACACAACACACACACAACACACAGCCACACACAGCACACACAACAAACACATGGCCCCACACAGCACACACACACACACACACAGCACAGACAGCCATACACAGCACACACTCACACAGCACAGACACAGCCAAGCACAGTACACACACAACACAGACACAGCCTAGCATAGTACACACACAGCACACACACATACATACAGCACACACAGCATACAGTACACACACAGCACACACACAGCGTACACAGCCATATGCAGCACACACACAGCACACACACAGCCACACAAAGCTACAGACATAGCCACACAAAGCTACACACACAGCCACACAAAGCCACACACACAGCCACACAAAGCCACACACACAGCACACACACACACAGCCATACACACGCAGCTGTGTAGCAGTGTAAGGTGCGGGCTGTGCATTCCCGCAGGAGATCGCTGCTTAATTGTGTGTCTACTTTAACGCAGCGCTTTTAAGTGCAGGGACCAATTAGTCATCAACATTTCATGGGCGGACTCGCTCAGAGCAGAGCTGGGGTTCCCCACGCTGGCATGACCTGTGCTCCACCCACACTCTGAGCTAGCCTGTGGCTATGGCTGTGGCTATGGCTGTGGCTAGCTGAGAGTGTGAATTCATCAAATACGGGCCGTGGGCTGGGTTAGTGCGGTGGGTGGAGGAACCAAATGGGCAGGGAGGAAATTTGGGGAAATGATGGGATTAAACACATAAACACGACTGGGTTTAGAAATGGCAACATTAACCCAGCCTTAGGCATGTAAACGCAGTATTTGCAACACACACACAAGCACACACGCATACACGCACACACGCACAAGCACACATACACAAACAAACAAATCCTCTGAAATACATTCTTGATACATTAAGTCATAGACATGACCACAGTAGATAAAATAGGATAAGATTTTAGCACAGCATTCACTTGCAGTTCATTGTCATGCATTTTTAATCTCACACCATTTCATGAACGCTTTGAAGTGTGTATGTGTTTAAGTGAGTTCATGTGCATGTGTGTGAGTGTGTGTCTGTGTGTGTATGTGCGTTTATGTGCAGTTGTGTGAGTTTGTGTGTATGTGCATTGTTGTGCATGTATGTGAGTGTTAGTGAGTGCATGTGCCTTTGTGTGTGAGTGTGTTTTTGTGCACGTGTGTGAGAGTGTGCATATGTGCATGTTTGTGAGAGTGTGTGCATAAGCAAGTGTGAAAATGTGTGCATAAGCAAGTGTGTGAGAGTGTGTGCATAAGCAAGTGTGTGAGAGTGTGATGTTACCTCTGTGTTTTATGGTTTGATCCAGGAAGAGGAAGAGTTTGCATTGAGGTCATGTTGTAACAGGGGCCCCTCCGGCTTGAACCATTCCTCAGGGGAGGGAAGGCTGGCTGCTGCTGCTGCTGGTGTTTGTGTTGGGGATTTAAGGAGTCGGTTTTAAGGAGAGGACAGGGGTGGAGTGGGGTGGGGGTTGGGGGTGAACCATGTGTGGGGGGGTTATAAGTTGTAAATGGGGGTGCATTTGGGAAACAGGTTGGTTTAAAGCCGAGGAGAGGATGAAGGGATTGGGGAGAAACAGTGTGACGGAGAGAAGGAGAAGCGGGTGAGTGAGGGAGCCAGGAGGTGAGAGGAAACAGGTGAGGGAGAGCGGGATGAGGAAAAGTAAAGATGGGGTGCGGAGAAGAGAGGAAAGAGAGAGAGAGAGAAATGACCAACAGAGCGATGAATGTCAAGCGAGGAAGAGATGGAAGAGCAAGACAGAAAGAAGGACAGAAAGAAGGACAGATAGATGCAGAGGAAGAGAAGAGCAGAAAACAAGCTCCATGTTTGCACTGTACGGCACTGCAGTGAGGATGCGTGTGTGCTATAGCCCAGCAGGGCTGCCGCAGAGGCAATGCAATATAACACAGTACAGCACAGGCTGCGTATGAGGTCAATGTTGAATGCCACAATGGTCATGACATGAAAATATAGCAAATAACCAGAGCAGTCTGATATTTCCCTTATGCTATTTTTCTTTACATAAACACTGTTGAAGGTTCAATGCTAAACTCCCAATAGTGGTCCAATGAGTTTTTTCACACTTGAATCTCTCTCTAGGCGTACAGTTTGAAGCATTACAGTACTTACCATCCACCTGTTCTCCACAGCTACAGTCAGCATTCTATCTACAGACAGCTACAGTGAGCATTCTATCTACAGACAGCTACAGTGAGCATTCAATCAACAGACAGCTACAGTCAGCGTTCTATCTACAGAAAGCTATAGTCAGCATTCTATCAACAGACAGCTACAGTCAGCATTCTATTTACAGACAGCTACAGTCAGCGTTCTATCTACAGACAACTACAGTCAGCATTCTATCTACAGACAGCTACAGTGAGCGTTCTATCCACAGACAGCTACAGTCAGCATTCTATCTACAGACAGCTACAGTCGGCATTCTATCTACAGACAGCTACAGTCAGCGTTCTATCTACAGACAGCTACAGTCAGCGTTCTATCTACAGACAGCTACAGTCAGCGGTCTGTCTACAGACAGCTGCAGTCAGCATTCTATCTACAGACAGCTACAGACAGCTACAGTGAGCGTTCTATCCACAGACATCTACAGTGAGCGTTCTATCCACAGACAGCTACAGTCAGCATTCTATCTACAGACAGCTACAGTGAACATTCTATCCACAGACAGCTACAGTCAGCGTTCTATCTACAGACAGCTACAGTGAGCGTTCTATCCACAGACAGCTACAGTGAGCGTTCTATCCACAGACAGCTACAGTCAGGATTCTATCTACAGACAGCTACAGTCGGCATTCTATCTACAGACAGCTACAGTCAGCGCTCTATCTACAGACAGCTACAGTGAGCAATGGCCTGTTCGCTCTGCTTGGTCCATCTGATTTGAGCGCTGCTGGTGCACATGGTGTCATGCCAGGGTCCGTATAGCACTAAACAGATGGCGTTCCTGTTTGATCAAACACAGACCTCCCAGCCTCTCCTTGTGGGATCCATGACCGTTCCACTCAGGAAGGTAACACAGGGAGCTTGTCCCCTTTTGGATATCTGTCCACCAGAGAGCCCGAAACAGCCAGTCAGGGGGGCTGAGCTCCTCACCCCCACTCTCCCATGGGAGAGCAAACGGTGGATGGTTGGTAAGGGATAGGAGAGAATGGGAGAGGTCTCATGGGAAAAGGGAATGCAGATGAAGAACTGCGGAATGTCAGGGAACAGGGGCCGTGATGGGACCAGCACAGAGGAAATTCACCTGGTCTGGGAATAACAGCGACTCTAAAAGTTGGGGGGGGGGGGGGGGGGGGGGGGAGTCTAATGCTCAGTGAAACCTGTCTCTTTCCCGTGATGATGTCAGCTCTACTGAGGAACCAGACTTGTGGGACTATTCTGCTACCTACAGGCCTGAAAGGGTGAAAGGGAACTGGGCAGGGAGTAGTAATGTGTGCCTATGTGTGTATGTGTATGTAGTGTATAGTGCGTATGTGTGTAAAGTGTGTGTATCGTGCAAATGTGTGTATAGTGTGTGTACATGTGTGTCCGTCCGTGTATGTGCATGTGTGTGTGTGTAGAGTGTGTGTAGTGTGTATGTCTATAGACGCTTTCTAGGGAACACTTTGCGTGTTGCCATGGTATACACTAAGACCCTTCTACACTTCAAATTTAGCTGCTGCTTGTTTTCAGCAGAGATTTTAGCAACTAGCTAGGCTAAGCATTAATGCTAGCAAACTTGCCAGCTAGCTGGTTATGATGCGTACTGGCAAATCATGTCCCTGCTAAAAAAAAAAAACAGCTCAAGCTAGGTTTTGAAACCGATGGTAGTTGGTTGACCAGTTCAGACCAGTTCAGACCGGCTCTATACTCAACATGGTTTGACCAGCTCAAGCTGGTAGCTGGTCATTTCAAGCTGGTCATGGCCAGTCTTTACACCAGGCATGGCTCTTGTTGTGTGGTAGGGTTTTCCCCAAACCCATTCTCAGAGATTCAAGCTCTTATTACCGGACACTCATGGGGGGGGACGAGTACCAGACACCTCGGACACATCTATTTCATATCTCATATTAAATAACTGAACACCATTGCCCATTTGAAAAGCAAGTCCCATAAAAATACACATAATAAACTGTCTAAATCAAAGAAATTAACTTCATATATATGTAGATATATATATGTATATAAAGAGCCAGATACATTTTAATAACAAAAGAACATTTATCATTAATGCAGTGATCATTTAAAAAATATATTGTTAAAAGTACTTTCCTTGAGAGCCAAGAGCCATTTTTTTTCTTCTTCTAGCACATGATCTCCAGTAATATTAAAACAAGTTACATTTAGCCCTATAATGATTATGATCAGTGTCTTTAACATGTATATTAATTATTCAATCCATTTAATTAAGGTAGATCAGAAGAAACAATTGGCTGATTTTGATTGAATGTTGTAAATACATTTTGTCATGTAGCCTATGTGTAGTGAGTTTCAGGTAGTCAAGGCACAGGTGAGCATGTTGTATTACAAAATAAACTAATTAAACTAAATTTTTTTGTAAGCTGAAATACCATCGGGCAGGAGTGCACAACTCCCATCCTCGAGGGCCGGTCTGCGTACTGGTTTTTGTTCCAACCAATTATTTAATTTGCTGACAGCTCTATAAATTACTCTGGTTCAAGCCTGTACTTGAGCACAGTAAAATCATTTGGATACACTGACAGTCTGCAACTGTAGCCGGTACTCATACACATGTCAGATAAGATATGATTGAGCCAATGAATAAATTAAGACTGGACCAAGTTGGCGCAAAATCCTGAAATGTATTGGCCCTTGTTGTGAACCCCTGCCATAGACCATACCAAGCTTGCTTTGTGGCTTAGAGTGGCTTCACTGTGGCTAGAGTGGCTATAGCAAAATACAGAAAAAGAAAGACCACTACTGGTGTCCAGTACAGGTCCCCTAGGTGTCCGGTACATGTCCCCTTAGAGACTAATGCTATAGCCTGGCGCCTTCCTACATATTTATATAACAGAAATAAAAATCTGAAAGTAATGAAAAATATAACTAATAATGATTTGTTTTCTACATAGCTAAATAGGTACAAAGTGTTACTAAATAATGTGCATATACTGTAAGTGTATTGTGTATAGTGTTTGTGTGTAGTGTGTGTATTGGGTGTATGTGTTTATAGTGTATATATGTGTATAGTGTGTGGATGTGAATATGTGTGTATAGCAGTATAGCATGTATGTATGTATAGTATGTGTATAGTGTGTGTGTGTGTGTGTGCATGTGTGTGTATAGTGTGCATATGTGTATAGTGTGTATGTGTGTATAGTGTGCATATGTGTATAGTGTGTGTTTATAGTATGTATGTGTGCACAGAGTATGTCACAGCACTTGTATGTGTGCATAGTGTATAGTGATTATTTATATAGTGCATATGTGTGCATAGTGCATTTGTGTATAGAGTGTATGTGTGTGCCACAGTGCTTGTATATGTGTATAGTGCATGTGTATAGTGCATATGTCTGTATGTGTCATGCGTATGTGTATAGATCCAGTCGGCAAGAGTGGACACACCCACAAAAACATTGTAATCTCTACAGGCTCAAAGTTGGGCAGAGTTTGTGTGTGTATATGTGTATAGTGTCTGTATAGCATATGTGTGTATATGGTGGAGAGAAAAAATTTGGGCATCCCTGGTTTAATGTCTGTTACAATTAATGTGATCAAAAGCAAACCTGAACTCTAATGGTACTAAATGGTACAGAACATGGGAAATATTTCACATTTGGAACAATGTACTTTGGACTGACAAAACAAAAATCAAACTTTTTGGCCACCTCCAAAGAAGATATATTTGGAGAAACAAGAGATAAGCCTTTGTAGAGAAGAATATTGTGCGAGTGGAAGGAAGAATGGATTCCACCCAATATCAAGAAATTTTAATGCCTAATGTTAAAAAGTTCAGTCCAGACATTGAAGTTGAAGAGTGGTTGGGTATTCCAGCAAGACAATGACCCAAAGCATACCTCAAAATCAACCATGAAGTACCTCCAGGAAAGACAGTTTTAGAATGGCCATCACAGTCCCAAGACTTGAATACTATTGAAAATCTGTGGAGAGATCTCAAACATGCTGTATATGCAAGGAGGCTGAAGAATATATCTGAGCTAGAGATGGTCTGCCAGGAAGAATGGTGAAAACTTCCAAAGGCGAGAATTGAAAGTCTGTTTTTACAAGCTGTTATAGTTTCCCAAGAAGGAGTTACAAAGTACTAACTGACAGGGTTCCCAAAAATTAAAAAAGTAATCTTGCTTTAAAATGTGTCATATTCAACATTGTACCATTTAGAGCTCAGGTTTGCTTCTGTTAACTTAGATATTAATTGTAAATGGCTTCTTGACCAGGGGTGCCCACATATTTGCACACTACTGTATGTGTGTATAGTATGTGTATAATATGTTGGCATGTGTATAGTGTGTGTGTGTATAGTTTATGTGTGCTTGTATTGTGTGTGTTTATTGTGTATAATGTGTGTATAGGGCCTGTGTGTACAGTGTATAGTGTGTATAGTGTATGGGTGCATGTATAGTGTGTGTGTGTATAGTGTGTATAGTGTATGGGTGCATGTATAGTGTGTTTATAGGGCCTGTGTGTATAGTGTATAGTGTGTATAGTGTATGGGTGCATGTATAGTGTGTGTATAGGGCCTGTGTGTATAGTGGTGTGCATATAGTGTCTGTATAGTGTGTATAGCATGTATATGTATAGTGTAGATTGTGTGTATAGTGTATAGTGTGTGTATAGCGTGTATGTGTATAGTGTGCATATAATGTGTATACAATGTGTATGAGTATAGTGTATGTATAGTGTGCATTTGTATAGTGTGTGTTTAGTGTATAGTGTGTGTATAGCGTGTATGTGTATAGTGTGCATATAATGTGTGTACAATGTGTATGAGTATAGTGTATGTATAGTATGCATTTGTATAGTGTGTGTTTATAGTGTATAGTGTGTGTAGTGTATAGTGCGTGTGTATAGTGTGTATATGTGTATAATGTGTGTATACTGTGTGTTTAGTATGTATGTGTATAGTCTGTGTTTATAGTTTATAGTGTGTGTATTGTGTGTGTAGTGTATAGTGTATAGTGTGTGTATAGTGTGTGTAGTGTATAGTGTATAGTGTGTGTATATTGTGTGTATAGTGTGTGCGTGTGTATATTGCATGTAGTGTGTATAGTGCGTGTGCGTGTATAGTGTGTGTATAGTGTATAGTGTGTTGTGCATGTGCATGCATAGTGCATGTGTGTATAGTGTATAGTGTGTGTGCGTGTATAGTGTATAGTGGATGTGTGTATAGTGTAGTGTGTGTGTGTATAGTACGTGTGCGTGTATAGTGTGTGTATAGTGTATAGTGTGTAGTGCGTGTGCATGCATAGGGCATGTGTGTATAGTGTATAGCGTGTGTGCGTGTATAGTGGATGTGTGTATAATGTAGTGTGTGTGTATAGTGCGTGTGTGTGTATAGTGTATTGTGTGTATAGTGTATAGTGCATGTGTGTGCATGTATAGTGCATGTGCGTGTATAGTGTATAGTGTATAGTGAGTTTGTGTGCATGTATAGTGTGTGTATACTGTGTAGTATGTGTGTGTATAGTGCATGTGTGTATAGTGTATAGTGCATGTATAGTGTGTGTGCATGTGTGTATAGTGTATAGTGCGTGTATAGTGTATGCATGTGTGTGTGCGTGTATAGTGTGTATAGTGTGTGTGTGTGCATGTATACTGTATAGTGTGTGCATGTATAGTGTGTATAGTGTATAGTGCGTGTGTGTGTGCGTGTATAGTGTAAAGTGCGTGTATAGTGTATAATGTATAGTGTACAGTACGTGTGTGTGCGTGTATAGTGTATAGTACGTGTATAGTGCGTGTGCGTGTATAGTGTGTAGTGAATAGGGAATATATAGTGTACAGTGCGTGTGTGTGTGCGTGTACATGCTCCAGGGTCTGGCGTACCTTTCCTCACATTCCCGTCAGTGGCTCTGAACTCGCCGGTGCTGAGGAGGAAGCAGGCGCGGTCGTGAGGGAAGCGCTCGCGGCTCACCGCGCTCGTCGCCGGGCTCTTCTCGTCCGGCCCCAGCACCTGGTCGATGGTAGGGCAGTCCTCATTGGCCAGGGCTGCATTGGCGGCGTCTCCATTCTGCTTGGAGTCTGAGGATTGGCCAGAGGGGGGCGGAGCGTGGAGAGGGAGCAGAGAGAGGAGATGGGGGTCCATTCAGGATTTGGGTAAAGAGGAGGAAAAGGACGCAGAGGACAGGAGCAGAAGCAATGAGAGGAACGGGAAGGAGAAGGAGGAGAGTGAGAGTTGAAGTGGAGGAGATCAGGGAGAGAACAGGAGGGAAGGAGGTGCAGGAGGGAAGGAGGTGGTGGTTATATAGGAGTAAGGGTTTGAGGAGGACATGGAAGGAGTCAGGGGGTGAGTTGAGGGTATGGAGGAGGTGGGGGAGTCAGAAGGAGAATGTTAGTTTGCCACAGTAACACCGGTCATTACAATAAGATCAGTGTGTAGGAGGAGAGCTATACAGCACAGCACTGTACTCACTGTACTGCACACGTAACGATGCCCGCCATTACAATGCACTGCACTCAGAGAGTGAGGCAGGCTGGGAAGGAGTGAGCCACACAGCTCATTCCAATCACTTCCATTTGCCTAATTCACGTTTATTTTTTCATTTATTTTCCTTGCCACTTTTCCTAGTCTCCCCTGATGGGTGGAGCTAGGGGCAAGAAAAGGAGGAAGGAAGAGACAAAATTGGAGAAAAATAAGGGATTGGAAAGAGCCCCTCTGGGCCAAGCGAGTGAAAACTGGACTGATATCAGGTTGAGTTGACATTGATGCACATTAGAGGTGAGATTGAACAAATCATCATGTTTTAATGTTGGTGCTTGGTTCAGATTACACTGCATCACAGACTTTCAAAAATATGTTGCTGACTTTTTGTAAATTTGGTGATGGTTGAATCAGCACGGACAGAAGTGTGACGACGGAGGAAACGCTGACAGCGCTGCTCTGCACAGCAGGAACAGCTTGACCCTCAGACATGGGCTGGGTCACGCCCAAATACGGCACTTGCTAGTGAGGACTGCAGGACTAGAGAGGACTGCCTGACTGGAGAGGACACTGCACCACAGCTGCCCAGAGAAGGGGGGGGGGGGGCAAGAGAGAGAGGCAGGGCTCTGCAAAATGATCCACAATTAATGCATGCAGGGCCGAATTAGGCCAATATCCACCACTAATTAATATGCAGAAAAAGAGCCGAAACATATTTTGAAACATTTAAAAATGAGTCAATCCCAACTGCTATGATTACAAAGCCCCCGGTCAACTGCTCATGGACCTTCCATGAAGAAAGTCCTAACGCTACTAATAATAGTCAGCCCCAGGACAGTGACATCCTCCTAGCTCGGGGGAATTTGACCAAAACACAATAATAATGAAACAAAAAAGGAATATTTGACAAAATCACAGAATAAACTTCATAGCAATTTGCCCCTAACTGTACACTATAGCTGATCACCTGACCAGGACGACAGATAGCAAATAAACACCTTGAGAATGTACTCGGTGCGCTCTGCCTGGCCGTGGAAAAGGGCTGACTCAGGCAGACCAGGCTGCCCGCGGGGGACAGAGCGTGCCCACACTGCAGTCAGGGAGCGGTGGACAATCCCAGGACATAAGGGAACATTTCTACCCTAAATTCAGAAAGATGCTATGCTCTGAATTTATAACTTGAAATGCCTACCAAAAGCTCCACTATTTATTAGGAGAACACAGAAAGTGATGTTGCAGCTTGCCATAAACGCACTAGTGGGCCGGTTTGGGTTGGCCTATATGTCTCTGTACACTGTATGTACAGGTGTATGTTCATGTGTTCAGTGGTGTATGTTCATGTGTTCAGTGGTATATGTTCATGTGTTCAGTGGTGTATGTTCTGTCCTTTGGCAACATAAGATGCATCTTGTCATGCCAATAAAGCATTTTTTGAATGAGAAATTTAGAGACCATAGAATTCTAAGGTTGTAACGGGACAAAAATTTGTTATAAATATGTTGTTTATAGGGCAGTAAATATATGTGTGCAGTTTTGCTCAAAAGTACTGCTTAAAAGTAGAAAAATTGTTCAACTGAAAAGGTCATATCTGCTTGGAGCCCATTCACTTTGGAATCTTTGAAGCTCAATATCTGAAAACCACTCAGAGTGCAGATAGAGTTGTGAGTGAGAGATTTGAGAGAGAGCAAGATAGAAAGAAGGAGAGAGAAAGCCAGGAGAAAAGATGCTGCAGGGTGACTTGTGCTCATAGCTTCCAACACAGCTGTCAAATCTAATCTGACATGAGTTACTGCTCAACAATTTGCGGAAGCCACCCATGGCAAAGTTTACAAAGACAGAGGCAGGCAAGGAAACAAAGACACGGAAAAAGGTGTTACACACTATCTGATCTTCTGAAGAGCAAACAGATGAGCCATCTGTTTAAAATTAACGCAGATAATACAAGTAATAACACATTCACAATATGTACAACATTCCCTGTTTAGCTCTGGGATATATATAATACAATAATATAATAACCCAATACATCGCAGAGACACACACACATGCAGTCACGCACAAACAGACACACACACAGTCACGCACAAACAGACACACACACAGTCACACACAAACAGACACACACACAGTCACGCACAAACAGACACACACACATGCTGTCACGCACAAACAGACACACACACACACAGTCACGCACAAACAGACACACACACACACAGTCACGCACAAACAGACACACACACATGCTGTCACGCACAAACAGACACACACACACACAGTCACGCACAAACAGACACACACACACACTGTCACGTACAAACAGACACACACACATGCAGTCATACACACAGTCACACAAACGCAGTCACGCACAAACAGACACACACACGCAGTCATACACACAGTCACACACACGCAGTCACGCACAAACAGACACACACACGCAGTCATACACACAGTCACACACACACATGCAGTCACACACACACACACGGACATGTAGTCAACAAGTACACACACATGCAGTCACACGCACATATGCACACACACACACACACACAGTCATGCATACACACACACAGGCAGTCACGCACACACACACATGCAGTCATGCACACACATACACATAGTCAACAAGGACACACACATGTAGTCACATGCACACATGCACACACACATGCAGTCAACAAGGACACACACACACATACACTAGGTATCCAAAAGAAGCCTTCTTGAAGAAGGCATATGTGCAGTTTTCAGTAACAATCTCAATCCAGTTTTACATTCTCATTCTCCAGTGTATGAGTTCTTGAACTTTACCAAGAACAGGCTGTTTTCGTGACTGTGGCAGAATCCGAAACCACATACTATCTTAGTATTTAGGATGTCAAAATAGCATTAGTATGTCCAAGACCATAGCTGTATAAAAGAGTGTGCTAAAGCTACCCGGATGACACTCGACATTGGTGAAATATCAAATTGTGCAAACACTGGACATTATTCTGGCATGAGTATCCCACAGTGCATTGAAAATACATTTTACTGTAGAAAATATTTAACTGCTGTACTAACATTATAAGATGTAAAAGTTACTGGAAATTATAGATTGGATCCGAGAGGTCTCTCATATTTTTCATGGGCCACTTCATCACAAACAATAGAGATTACAGTCAATGGATTGCCATCCATCCATCCATTATCTGAACCCGCTTATCCTGATCAGGGTCGCAGGGGGGCTGGAGCCTATCCCAGCATACATTGGGCGAAAGGCAGGAATACACCCTGGACAGGTCGCCAGTCCATCACAGGGCACACACACCATTCACTCACACACTCATACCTACGGGCAATTTAGACTCTCCAATCAGCCTAACGTGCATGTCTTTGGACTGTGGGAGGAAACCGGAGTACCCGGAGGAAACCCACGCAGACACGGGGAGAACATGCAAACTCCGCACAGAGAGGCCCCGGCCGACGGGGATTCGAACCCAGGACCTCCTTGCTGTGAGGCGGCAGTGCTACCCACTGCACCATCCGTGCCGCCGCGTCAATGGATTGCTTAACCATAATTACATTTGTCATGAGAAACTTGCATAAATTTTTCCAGTACATGGCCCCAAAGATTGGTCTAGTTCACATGTACTGTCAGCCACAAAAAAATATCAATTTATTTTATTTCATAGCCTTCCATCATGATTTTTTTGAGCCTTTCATAATTCTCTTACTAGAGGTTATGAGTTATCCGCAGCAAACACAACCCCAGGTCAACTATCTGTGCTGACAAGGTTGGTGTTGAAATATGTAATATCACACACGTGTATTTTTTTTCATCTGAATTTAATTAAAGCTCTATATACAAAGACAAATGTAAATTTTATCTAAATCAATAGATATTACCTCCACCTCACGCTCACGACTACTGTCTGTTCTGGCTTCACGGTGGTGGAATGAACTCCCCATTGAGGTCAGAACTGAAGAATCTCTCCCCACCTTCAAGCGCAAGCTGAAGACACACCTCTTCAAGCAGCACCTCTCCCCATCCCTCCCTACCTCCCTGTGAACCTTAATTGTTGTCTCTGTGACTTGCTTTGTGTATCTGTCTTTTTAGTTAGCTAGGTAAGCAGTGTTTGGATAGTGAACTTTGGTCACTTTTGCTCTGTTGTTTGTTTCTTTGTTCAAAAAAAAAATAAAAAAAATTGGCCCTCGTCCTTATCTTTGTTGTACAGGTAGCAGTTGAAATTGTACTTTCCTCTAGGGTCTTTCAGCGAACTTATCGGTTATGGGTATGCACTTTGTTGTACGTCGCTCTGGATAAGAGCGTCTGCCAAATGCCAATAATGTAATGTAATATTACCTCATCTGGATGTTAGTTGAAATGAAAATTGTTTTCCAATAGTGACATGCCAACATTTGTTTTGATAACTTAAATAAATTTCCATAATATGTTTATATTTTCTGTCATGTTCATACTGCTTGTTGCCTGCTATTCATAATTATTTTGTCATTAAAGAATTAAAGAATTAACATGGTGGTTGGTCACACTTTCTAGGCTATTTGCACAAGAGAGCATTGAAGAAACATGATGAAAATATTAAATTCTTTAGTTTTGGAGAAATATGCGTGTTAAATTTAAATTTATTGTCCTATTTTCAACCACTTCAGAATGTTCTCCTCATAGTGAGTGACAGGAGGATAACCACTCCCCTGTCCCTGTAGTTTGTGCCGCGGGCCTACAGGCTAGACAATGGAAATATTTTAGTAATGTTAGGTTCAGTTAAATTAGAGTGCCTTTTAAGGACGATTAGACTATTTCTGGTTATATTCATTTAGATAGCTAGCTAACGGAGCTCCGAACGGCTTGTTTAAGTGCAAGTTTTCTTCATACGGATTGTGTGGAATTATTTTGGGACTGTGTGTTTTGATACTTTCACAGTGTTTTTATAACACCTTCAACACCAATTGGGGCAATCGACCAGAGAACCACAGATTGTTTTGATATCTGTGTTCTTGTCATTTTATTTTTTTATATAAATTTATTTCAAATTTTTCCCTTTTTCTCCCAATTTGGTAGCCAATTGTACCCCATCTAATCCAATTAGAGTTAGTGTTAGATACACCGCCCACACCCTGTCCCTCGGCGGCCCGAAGGAGAACAACACTTCTTCTTCAAGCCGTTTGTCTCATGCTCGTGACCATGATTCCAAGGCGCCCGGGGTGCTGTTGTGCGCAGCTATCCACTAACCCTGCCAAGTCCCTCCCTCTGATCCGCTAACCCTGCCAAGTCCCTCCCTCTGATCCCCTAACCCTGCCAAGCCCCTCCCTCTGATCCGCTAACCCTGCCAAGTCCCTCCCTCTGATCCACTAACCCTGCCAAGCCCCTCCCTCTGATCCACTAACCCTGCCAAGTCCCTCCCTCTGATCCACTAACCCTGCCAAGCCCCTCCCTCTGATCCACTAACCCTGCCAAGCCCCTCCCTCTGATCCACTAACCCTGCCAAGCCCCTCCCTCTGATCCACTAACCCTGCCAAGTCCCTCCCTCTGGAGCAGCGATCCACTAACCCTGCCAAGTCCCTCCCTCTGGAGCAGCGAGCCAATTATGTCGCTCCACGAGAGCCGGCCAAACTTGGCTTTTGGCAGGACTGGGAATTGAACCCCGGTCTTCGGTGTGCAACTGCAACAAACTGCAACCGCAAGTCCACTGCATCTTAGCCTGCTGCACCACGGCTCCCATAACCGGTAAATTTTGAAAAGTCAGTAGGCATTCCTTTCACATTCTCCTTAGCCCAGTTCGATAGTTAGCTAACGCTGTGCTGTTATGGAAAGAATGCTCAGCTTTAGCCTCCTTCAATAGTTAGCTAATGCTGTGCTGTAATACCTTAGGCTGCATTAGCAGCAGGCAACTATATGTTGCTACTTTGAGAAATTAGACTTTAGAAATGATTTGCCTTTTTTTTTTTACCAGGGCTGAACTCAGAACCCCCTGCCAGTGCTGCCATGATGAATGCACTTCCAGAAGATGAATGAAATCCAGCTTTGATGGAAAAACTTTTAATTGAGGATTTTTTGTAATTGAGTGATTTGAGTTATTTGATTAATTGTGATAGCTACATACGCATGCACAGTCACACACACTCTTAAAGGGTTCTGATTTTCTGTTTACACTAGGACTCGGAACTATATTGTCCTCTCAGGTCCTCTTTGCGCTTGTTCTTGTGTTTAATTTGCACTTTGTTGTACGTCGCTCTGGATAAGAGCGTCTGCTAAATGCCATGTAATGTACTGTAATGTAATGTAATTTCACACAATTTCTGTCATTTTGGTACTGCACTCTAGCACATGGGATTTGAAATAAAGCATTGAATAAAGATGTTCCAAACAGTTGGTCGTTGGTTGGCCAATGTCTCTGACTGTTTCTCAGCCTCATAATGGCTTCCTTGACTTTCATTGGCAAAACTCTGTTCCTCATGTTGACAGACACCAATAACAGACTCCAAAGGCAATCAAAAGCCTAGAATCAAGACTAGATACTGAAAGCTTTCTTATACCTGCACCCTGGAGGGGGGGGGGGGGGGTGTAAAAAGAGATGTGTAATTCCTACACAGATCCCCCAGTATGGATGTAAATACCCTCAAACTAAAGGTGACAGACCACACTTTAAGCTATATATTCACTGTTTCATTTCAAATTTAATGTGCAGAAGTCACTATCCAAATACTTGCTGATTTCACTGTATAACATATAAAGTATTTTTTGGACAAATTCATAAAGATCTCCATCACTTGTGTTGCTCATATTAGAACTTGCAATTGTTCAGAAGAGTCCAACACCACGTCCACAGTATGCATAGTGACCTCCCCGACGTCCCAATCCAAAAACACTATGCTGTATCTTTGAATATGGGTGCTCACTGCTTCGATGAAACGCGCAGTAACGCGTCAGGTGATAAACACTGCAGCTGAAATTGCTCGCATTTGACTTCATGACATTCAGAGTTTCTGGGGGGGGGGGTATAATTGGATAGTTAGTAGAGCCTACTAACTGACGGTTAGTATAATCGTCCTTGGATTAATTTTGATGTTTTAATTTTTTCACTGTATTTATACTTGACAGACGGCAACATGAGCTCATCAGGCGATCATAAATTCCAGCTTAGCGAGGAAGATGGCTGTCCTCCGGGGGAAACCCGAACGCCCACCCCCCAACCCCAAGCGAAGCCACCCCTCGGTACAAGAACGATTAGCGGGTGGGTGTGCTTTTGATTTAAATCCATTTTATATGCCGGCAAGCCTCTCGACAGGCATAATCCCCCCGTATAAGTTTAATTACATTTCTGTGTTCCGTCAACTCTGCTGTATGACAACCCCATTTTACAACCAAATATTTATATTGTGCGCCGCGCTAAGGTGCCAAAATCGAAAGTAGCAATTCAAAGATTATTGGATCCCCACGTGCGTCCAGAGCTGCATTTGGTTAGTGTCAAAATTCAATTTTCACAAATGAGTGCCATTTTTTTATGGCTTATATGTCTGTTTAATTAAAGATGCAGTGAAAAGGGTAGACTCACTCACGGACATGTCCACACACACACACACACAGAGGAAAATATGCGCTAACGCACAAATACGCGCAAGTCTGTTTCATTCCCTTCTTAAAATAGGTCTTCAGTTTCTTTGTGACAGCTATGCTGGACAGTGGCTTTTTCTGTTGCCAAATAAATGATTTCAAAACAGCCACATTAAAATCAATGCAGTGATCCTCAGCAGATAATTCGAGAATATTTGGCAAAAGCAAGTATCTTTCGCCCTCTGCTGTTGATGTCTGATGTTGGTCATTTCGTCATATTGTGATTCTTCATACTGTGCATTACTGCGGAGAATTATTTTCGGCTGATGACACGTGGAATCAAAATCAAAATTGTCGATGCATCAATTTAAGGCTCCACTTCACTGTCAATGTTACTTCATTTTTCACACTTTGTCAATGACAAGGCCAGCGTATGCCCTCCATTTTAGTTTTCTAGGACGGTTGTATGAGAACTTCACTCTGTGAAGATCAGATAAGATCTCCATCATAGGAAAGCCTGTTACACGGAGCTCTGTAACTGAAAACAGGAGAGCAGCCAGCGTCATGCAGAGAACCACAGGCACCAAAATCCCATGCCCAAATTGTATCTAATCAACTTTAGACATTGCTACCAATTATTTCATGTACTGTAGAATCAGGGTTGTTAATTGATGACATTTCAAAGTTGAAATCCCAAAATTTATGAATGTAAATTTTATTCTTTCCCACTGTGGGATTTTGCCTTAGGAAAGCCATATGGCACACAGGCCCTATGGACACCTCACTTAACAACAATTTGAACACATTACAGCAACTTCTGGAGTTTGTTTTGCTATTGGGGGCTTAGGGCTAATATGTTTAATTATCTTCTGTGTTACTCCGTAAAGCGTCTTTGTGACAGTCTCCTGTGAAAAGCACTATACAAAAATAAATAGAATTGAATATTATTTTTTGAATCACATCCAGACATCATCAGTATGAATTTTGGTCATGTATGGCTGTTTATACACTCACCGAGCACTTTATAAGAAACATTTACTTTATTACACCAACTTATTCATGCAATTATCTAATCAGCCAATTGTGTGGCAGCAGTTCAATGCATACAATCATGTAGATACGGGTCAGGAGCTTCAATTAATGTTCACATCACCCATCAGAATGGGAAAAAATGTGAGCAGCAGTTCTGCAGACAGAAACGCCTTGTTAATGAGACGTCAGAGAAGAATGGCCAGACTGGTCAAAGCTGACAGGAAGGTGACAGTTATGCAAATAACCACACATTACAACAGTGGTATGCAGAAGAGCATCTCTGAACACAGAACACATCATAACTGTAAGTAGATAGGCTACAGCAGCAGAAGTCTAAAAAATAAGTCTAATAAATACTGAGTAAAGTGCTCGGTGAGTGTATGTCCAGTGTGCTTTTCGATGCATGGCTGAGTGGTGGTATGTTGCTAGCAGGTGCGTCTGAAGGTTAGTGATTTGATGGTGATTGTGTATGGGATACTTTCCCAAGGAAAAGAGCTGTCTCAGTCCCTTTTCTCCAGACTCAAGTCTCGACAAGCAACAGTCCTTTAAAGCGGGAATATCTGGTGACAAAGCTCACGGAAGTGCGCTCATGTGTGTACCGACCTGACGAAGCTGAGCTCTGGCTTGTGAAAACAAAGATGTCACACAGGCAGCGAACAGTAAAGGCTTTCTCAGATGCATATTTATCATATCATAAACTTCCTGGGTACGCATATATCAAACTGACTCGTACTTCCAACTGTTATTGTTGAATCATTTCGACAAAAAAAAAAAAAATCTGTCTAAATGTTTACTTTTGCGAATCTGTAAATAGTTGAAATTATTGGCTTGTTTGTTTTGTCTGATTAGGATAGTTATTTTTTTCTAGACCTTTCGAGAATGACAAGAGGTTCTTGTGCCGACCTACCTCGTGAACATAATTTGTTCTTGACATGAGGGGAAAATTGTCATTACAAAATATTGTGCACATAATGAAGTGGGAGACATAATGGACCAAAAGCAAAAACAAGCCAGGTATGGACTCACCTGCGCGGTTGATTTCGATTATCTCCTCTTGCGCCAGGGGACAGTCCCCCCCTACGCTTCCTGACCCGACAGCCCCGCCCAACACGTTCCCCAGGATCCTGTGGGGGGAGGCGGTGGCCATGGCCAGGGCGTCGGGCTTGCAGTAGTTGGGTGAGCCAGGCTGGGGGGCCCTAGGGATATGCTTGTTCTTCTTCTTGGGGAGCTTCTGTTTGGCCATGGCCAGGGAGTAGTACATCCCAAAGTTGTTGACGATGACGGGCACGGGCATGGCGATGGTCAGGACACCGGCCAGGGCGCAGAGGGCGCCCACCAACATGCCCGACCACGTGACTGGGTACATGTCCCCGTAGCCCAGCGTGGTCATGGTCACCACGGCCCACCAGAACCCAATGGGGATGTTCTTGAAGTTAGTGTGGGCGCTGGCGGTGGGGTCGCCGGGGTCGGCGCCGATCCGCTCGGCGTAGTAGATCATGGTGGCGAAGATCAGGACCCCCAGTGCCAGGAAGATGATGAGGAGCAAGAACTCGTTGGTGCTGGCGCGCAGCGTGTGGCCCAAGACCCGGAGGCCCACAAAGTGGCGGGTGAGCTTGAAGATCCGGAGGATCCGGACGAAGCGGACAACGCGCAGGAAGCCCAGCACGTCCTTGGCTGCCTTGGAGGACAGGCCGCTCAGCCCCACCTCCAGGTAGAAGGGCAGGATGGCCACAAAGTCGATGATGTTGAGGGTGCTCTTGAAGAACTCAGCCTTGTCCGGGCAGAAGATGACGCGGAGCAGGACCTCGATGGTGAACCAGATGACACACATGCCCTCCACGTAGGTCAGCCAGCTGTCGGTGACGACCTCAAACACGACATCCACCCGGGTGTGGTTGCCCACTGTCACGTTCTCCGTCTTGTTGTAGATGGTGTTGAAGGCCTCGTGCGTCTCCAGGCAAAATGTGGAGATGGAGATGAGGATGAAGAGGAGGGAGCCAAATGCCACATACTGGAAGAGAGAGAGCAAGAGAGAAGAACAACAGAGTTAATGACAGCTCTGAGATGTCCAGCCAATTGTACAGAAACACACTCAGTCACCGGGCACTAAACAACTTGAGCCTTGGGCTAAGGAGTTTCAGTCTTGTGCTAAAGAACATAAGTTTAGTGCTAAGGAACTTCACTTTTGCACAAAGGAACATCAGTTCTGTTCTAAGCAGCTTCAGTTTGGCACAAAGGAACATCCGTTTAGCACTAAAGAACATCAGTTTAGCACTAAAAGACATCAATTTAGCACTAAAGAACATCAGTTTAGTGCTAAGGAGCTTCTGTTTGGCACTAAAGAACTTCAGTTTGGCATTACAGAACTTCAGTTTAGTGCTAAGGAACTTCAGTTTAGGACTAAGGAACTTCAGTTTAGGACTAAGGAACATCAGTTTAGGACTAAGGAACATCAGTTTATGGACTAAGGAACATCAGTTTTGCACTAAGGAGATTCAGTTGCCATTTAAATCATTAACACAGCAGCAGAGCTGGAACCTTCCATTCTATTACACAGGGGCATATAACCTGTAAAACTACTGTGCAGAGGCTCAACAGCCTTTGTAGCGACCAAGAAATGAGACCACATTACAGTAGCTCTAACCCTGAAAGCAGAATACATTACCACAGATTAACGGACACAGCGAGACATCATCATTGAACCTAGAGGGGGAAAACAATGTGGGACGACACTGCAGCAGCACGACGCACGGGTGCACAGATCTGTGGGAAGGATCTGAACAGAGAGGGAGCCAAACACCGTGAAATGGTAGAGAGGGAGCGAGGGGGGAGGGGGAGGGGGAGGGGGATGGGGCTAATACAGTATAAGTACATCGAATGCTGCAATCTCACTGACACTGCGCAGGGAGAGAGGGAGAGAGGCAGCGAGAGGGAGCAGGAGGCAGAGAAAGAGATGGAGAAAAAGGAGGAGAGAGGGCTGATGAGTTATGGAGATGTGAGATTCACAGGCAACATTATGAAAGCACGGATGTCATGTTCACTCTGGTGTAGATATATGCTTATTGATCTGTCTGTGTGTAGCCACCGGTATGAAGTGTGTGCCATTCTCTCTCCGTCTCGAGCCTATCAATCTAGATCAATACGCCTCTGTTAATCTGCGTGTGTCAAGGCTATCTCTCAGTCTTACTTACAGTTGTTTATGTGTATGTGTGCATGTGTATGTGCCTGCATGTGTACGTGTGTGTACGTGCGTGTGTGTGTGTGTGTGTGTGCGTGTGTGTGTACGTGCACGTGTGTGTGCGTGTGTGTGTACATGCGTGTGTGTGTGCGTGTGTGTGTACGTGCGTGTGTTTTATTTCTCCCTCTGCAGTCCTCTTGTACCTCCGCTGAGATAAACCATTTATTTTACAACCTCCGTCCCCCATCTCTCTCTCTCTCTCTCATCCCCCATTTGCTCCACCTTCCCTTCCCCATCTTCCACCCCCACTCCCACCTTCACACACTCTCCTGACATCAATGCAGCGAGCCTGTGTGACTCGGGGTCCTTTGAGAAGCTTGGCCATTGTTCAAGAGCTGTCTTGATAACTGCCTGATCAGATCTCTAGGGATACGGTGCAAAAAAAAAAAAAAAAGACTGGCTCTTCCCAAACACGGATAGCTGTTCATATATTGACAGATAGAACTTACTGTACACAGGTGAGTTAAAAATACACATAATTAAAATGAAAGGTTTTGTACCAATCTGCAAGGGTGTGTTTTGGGTTGTGTCTCATTGGCATGAGCCAATTTTCACATGAAAGAAAAAAGGAGTGGAATCCAGGTCTGATTTTCCCCAATGAGATTCCCAGCTCTGTCAAATTAATTCCCAGTCCCTATTAGCATGGACTAATTTAACAATCCATCACCAGTGCCCTCATAAATCACACAATAATAATGTTACTGATACATGGGATAAAGTAAAGTGCTGACGGAACAGAGGCTTTGCACACCGCACTTTCCATCCATGCCACTTCCTTCAGTAAACACTCTATTAAAAAAATTGTCACAAACGTAACAAAACCATACATTTTTCAGTTTTTTTCACTGTTCAGATACTGTTGGTGGATGTTCAATACGAAATCTCAGAAATGGTACAGAAACCGTACCGAGCATTTAAAGATGCTTGTTTTCCATATTGTGCTATAATATCTCATTCATAATATAAAGTCAAACCTGTAAGAAAACAGAATTCAGAGTGAGATTACGTGTTTTATTAGCCGCGTCCTTGGACATCTCGGTGGCAGGGGTCGCAGGTCATGAGTCCATTCATTCTCTCACCCAGTTAGATTTCCCCAGATAGCAAAGCTGACAAACAGCCAATAAGATATCCACCCAGCATTGTCCCGCCCACGGGCTTGTCTTCACATGCCAAGGGCTTGGGATGTGTGGCAATAGATGAAGTGAAAACCTTTGCAGCATCATTACTGGAGTGCTTTGTGCTTGCCTTTAAAGGCCTGCACGCATTAGCGTGGTTGTCGTATCTAAAATGGCAACAAAATGTTCGCAAAGAGCAGTGATGTTGGTCTTTTGAACAACCTAACCCTGCCCCCAGTGCCCAATTCCCTCTTCCCCTCCACCTCCTGCGGTCAGCTGTGTTAACATGAACAGTGGCGAAAGTGTAGCTTGACTGAGAGGGAGAGGGGCGCAAAATAACTGGTAAATAGCTAACAACTAGCTATGATCAACAGGGTTCTCAAAAGCTGCCGAAAAGGCTTTTGGCCCGGTCTCAAAGAGCCAGATGAGGCAGACTCCAGTTTATATGTAGCAACTTCATCCGATAATTATGCACAAAAATATGTCATGTCATGTGGGAAATCATTTGACGAATACCTTGGAAAATATAATTCAGACCCTAAAATATGCATACTTCGACATTGTTTTTTTACTTGAATCAGTGTCGAACACAAATCGAGCTCCAGGATGATACGAAAAGCTCAAAAACACGAAAAATATGTGTGTGGGGCTTTGAAACCTCTCCCAATGGACAGCAACCACAGGATGTAAATTAAAAACAGTCATTACGGGCATCAAGATCTGAAGCACTTGGCTTTTTCTAAAAGGTTCCATATTGTACACCTTTCTAGTGTTTTATTTTAGGTCCTGATATCTACAAGAAGATGTTTGTGTGGTTTAAGTACCAAAAACAATCTGTCCAGTTTTACATGTCCATTCACCAAAAACAGGCTGGTTTAGTGACTGTGTCTTTAAGGCTCATTAATATTGATGTTCTGATTGGCTGGCTAGCGAGAGAGAGAGAGAGAGAGAGATCCCTAATGTAGCTCCCACCCAGAACCACAGCCGTTAGTTTTAATGTCTTAAGGGTCAAAAATGACCCGTCACAGGTTGTGACATCACATGTCATTTGGCTGACGCTTTTCTCCAGAGCGACTTACAGTTGATTTAAGCTCAGCAGGAGACCTCCCCTGGAGCAATGCAGGGTTAACGGCTGTATGGATCTTATTGTGGCTACACCGGGAATCAAACCACCAACCTTGTAGGTCCCAGTCATGTACCTTAACCACTACGCTACAGGCAGGTCCCAGTCATGTACCTTAGCCACTACGCTACAGGTGGATCCCAGTCATGTACCTTACCCACTACGCTACAGTGATGTACCTTAACCACTACACTACAGTCATGTACCTTAACCACTACGCTACAGTCATGCACCTTAACCACTACACTACAGTCATGTACATTAACCACTACACTACAGTCATGTATCTTAACCAATACGCTACAGTCATGTACCTTATCCACTACGTTACAGGCAGGTCCCAGTCATGTACCTTAACCACTACGCTACAGTCATGTACCTTAACCACTACGCTACAGTCATGTGCCTTAACCACAATGCTACAGTCATGTACCTTAACCACAACGCTACAGGCGGGTCCCAGTCATGTACCTTAACCGCTACGCTACAGTCATGTACCTTAACCACTACGCTACAGTCATGTACCTTAACCACAACGCTACAGTCATGTACCTTAACCACAACGCTACAGTCATGTACCTTAACCACTACACTACGGTCATGTACCTTAACCGCTTCGCTACAGTCATGTACCTTAACCGCTTCGCTACAGGCGGGTCCCAGTCATTTCTTCATGCTTTGGGGTTTAAAATTCAATGAAGCTGCTTTATTTTAGGGGTTTAGTGAAGGCGGTCATTTATGACCCTTTGGACAAGGCAAGTATACAGAATGTTAAGACGGCTAACGGCTAAGGGTTAACGGCTGCCAATCAATCATCTTACAGGCAGTGGTAGACCATAAAACACAGTAAGCTCACACATGTGTTTGTGCGTTTCTGCTTACTGAACAGGACCTCTCTGTGTGGAGTTTGCATGTTCTCCCCGTGTCTGCGTGGGTTTCCTCCGGGTACTCCGGTTTCCTCCCACAGTCCAAAGACATGCAGGTTGGGCTGATTGGAGAGTCTAAATTGCCCGTAGGTATGAGTGTGTGAGTGAATGGTGTGTGCCCTGCGATGGACTGGCGACCTGTCCAGGGTGTATTCCTACCTTTCGCCCAATGTATGCTGGGATAGGCTCTAGCCCCCCTGTGACCCTGTTCAGAATAAGCGGGTTAAGATAATGAATGAATGAATGAATGAATGAATGATACAATAAAAATGCATTCTTAATCTTTTACCCATTTTAAATAAATAAAAATAGAAAAAAGTGAATGTAAGGTTAATGCAAAATGAATTTGCAATAACCAGCTGCCAGCACATCTGTATTTAATGTGCTGCAGAATGCACTAATGTGACATCAGCGCAGTGTTTAAATTCAGGTCAGATGTATTGTATTGGAATTGAATTGGAATTGTATTGGAATGGAATTGGAATTGTATTGGAATTGAATTGGAATTGAACTGGAATTGTATTGGAACTGTATTGGAATTTAATTGGAATTTAATTGGAATTTAATTGGAATTTAATTGGAATTGTATTGGAATTGTATTGAAATTGAATTGGAATTGAATGGCACTTCTGAAGATGGTCTGCATCCGGTCACAAAAAAATCATATACCATGTGCTTTTCTGGTGTTTACACTTTGAATAATTATATCCCGGCAGTGTGAGACGTGTGGAAATATTCCGCTCACATCAGAGTTGTGTAATGTGTGTAAATGCCTCCTTTATTGGCCAGATGAGTCATCAAAGCCTTGGCAACCAGTTCTTCCGCTATGTTCCCGGTATGCAGGGTGCACTTCAAATAAGTAAATGTGATTGGTTGATTGATTAATTGACTCAATTGCTGATTGATCAACTGGCTGATTGATAACGTAGCAGTGGTTACTGATTGATTCTCCAGCTATGTGACTGGGGGCGGTGCTGACATTTTCCTCAGTACTCTAAGGTACAGATATATTGAAATCACTTGACAGAAGCCAGCAGTCACCAAACCCTTTTGCTTTGAAAACATGTTTAAAAATTTTAGAAAATTTATTAAAAATCAAAAACTGAAACATGTTAAAACATGTTTTAACTTTGTCATTATGGATTATTTAGTAGAGATTCATGGGCCAAAATCAGTCTCGACTCCATATGCAAATAGAGCCAGGCAGCGCAATGGCCTTAGCTTGCAGAATGAGCCAGCTTTTGGCAACAGGGCAGCTTTTGCCTGATTTCCAGAGCAGGGCAGATAGCTAGCTGGCAGCATGGCATGTTAGAGCGGGCAAAATGAGCAAGGGCCTGAACAGATAAGTTTGGTGCTTTTATATAGCCCCTCCCATTAGACGTATGCATCATGTGAGGGGGCGGTGCTTCATATAGCCCCTCCCATTAGACGTATGCATCATGTGAGGGGGGGGTGCTTCATATAGCCCCTCCCATTAGACGTAGGCATCATGTGAGGGGGCGGTGCTTCTCGAGTTGGAATTGGACAGTCATGGGGGAATCATAATTGAATTGGTAAAATGGATCTATCTATAAATATTCTATATGACATGCAATTGGTGCTATAAGTGCCCAAAGAATAGTAAATAAATAGTGAAGGCTCTTTTTAGAGACTGATCCCGGTCCGGAATGATCCATGTTTTACTTCACTGGTGAAAGTGTTGTTGTGCTGCTCACAGTGTGCAGTTGGCATTGGTTAGCTGGACAGACTTGCATCACAAACGCATCTAACCGGCAGCAACATTCACTCAGGAGGAGGTAAGAGGGGTGGTCTGGCAGTCGGACCATCCCCCACTCTGGGCGTGTCAAAGTGTCTCTGAGCAAGATGCCTAACCACCAATTGCTCCTGATGAGCTGATTGGCAGTTTGCATAGCAGCCTATCATTGTGTGTGTGTGTGTGTATGTGTATGAATGAGAATGAGAATAAGAATAAGAGGCATCAATTATGAAGTGATTTGGATAAAAGTGTGATTATAAATGCAGTCCAGTTACCATTTCTCCCTTACACTTTAAACACGGGTTAATGTTTACGTGCAACACGCCGCCTGACCGCTCAGAGCTCCACACGCTTCCACGCGTACGGGGGAAGGGAGGAGAAGCAACAGAAATTGATCAAGCAACTCCAGTTAAGCCATGTTTTCCTCTGTCCAATCTTCTCCCCATCAGCTTCTCCCTCTCCTCCCCCTTTCCTCCTCCCTCGCTCTCTCTCTCCCTCCTCCTCTCCTCTGCTCTCTCTCTCCACTGCTTTCCACCAGTCACAAAGTGACCTACTTTCCAGACCACTGCAGTGCATTCTCTCTCACGGGCCAGCCTTCCAGCCAGCTTCATATTCACACACAAATTCATATTCACACACAAATTCACATTCACACACAAATTCATATTCACACACAAATTCATATTCACACACAAATTCACATTCACACACAAATTCATATTCACACACAAATTCACATTCACACACAAATTCATATTCACACACAAATTCACATTCACACAAATTCACATTCACACAAATTCATATTCACAAACAAATTCACATTCACACACAAATTCACATTCACACACAAATTCATATTCATACACAAATTCACATTCACACACAAATTCACATTCACACAAATTCACATTCACACACAAATTCATATTCACACACAAATTCATATTCACACACAAATTCACGGGCGCGCCATTGTCTCAGTCACAATCACACAGGGACGGTAAGGTATAAGCCTTTCCATAGCGTTGTGGCATGAACTCTCACACTCAGGCTGTCTGACCCGGAAATCGATCAAGCTCCACCATCTTTAAGGACACCCAGCCCCTTAAATGTTCCTTCTAGCCGATAGAAGGAGACGCTTGCACGCCCACACTACTGCACAATTTGCAAATGTTTGCTCACAGTATTTCAAAACTGATACGTAACGTACAGGCTAAAATTCAAGTGCATAGCAATTTGCTAAGCCACAAATACTATATCGAAATGCATTCAAACCCCTAAAAACATTTTTTATAATAGTTATAGAAAGAACTTGATGAAGCTGATGAAATCAGAAGTGCTGATTGAAGTTGATGCAGATTTAGCTTCTGATTGTGTATTGGTAATTGAATAGAACAATCGCACCTGATTCAATTTGAGACCTGCCCAGGTGTTGAGGGAATTTCGGTTTTGTTCAATATGGACCCAGGAAGAAATACAAAATTGGGTAAAAGAGGAAGAAAAATGGCAGGATGATGGAGGGGGAGGGGGAGTACATGGATGCTGGATGCCTTGATGCAGCAGAAGATTCCAGGGATGGATCAGGCATTCATAGAGGTTCTTTCCCACAGTTTGTACTGTATAGCAGGAGAGGACCTAAGGAGTGATGTTGACAAGAACATCCTGGACTTCCTTTCTGTCAAACCCCTGTGATTAAGAATGGTGATGAAACATTACATCCAACGATAACATGGTAAAATTGGCTCACGTTCCAGGGCTAAGGCATCAGACCTTTGATGCAGGCATCAGTCGAACCGGGGTTCGCGTCTTGGTCCTGCCAAAGCTGAGTTTGGCTGTCCCACGTGGGAGCGGCATAATTGGCCCACAGCTTCGAGGGTAGGAGGGGGGGGACTCAGCTGGGAGGCATATCGCTCTCCGGATCAATAGTTCTCCTCAACTAATCACATCCTCTTATACCCATCCAGTCACATACACACAACACATCCTCTTATACCCATCCAGTCACATACACACAACACATCCTCTTATACCCATCCAGTCACATACACACAACACATCCTCTTATACCCATCCAGTCACATACACACAACACATCCTCTTATACCCATCCAGTCACATACACACAACACATCCTTTTATACCCATCCAGTCACATACACACAACACATCCTCTTATACCCATCCAAGAAGCCAACCGTCCAATTACTTTTGGTCCCCTAAAATGGGGGGACTGTGTATAAAAATGGGTACAGTGACCTACACTGATCGCCCAATATGGATGTAAAAACCCACAAATTACAGTAAGAACATTTTCAGTACATTTTCAGTACTACAAAACTCATTTTAGGCAACAGTGCATGTTTTCCATTGAGTGATAATTCACCACTTTATTCTATAGTCATCAGACACGTATTTAAAACTAGTCTAATATTATACCATTAAAGTAGCAATGAAACAACGACATGGATTAAGTCCAGGTTTTGGGTGGTCATAATTGCCATTTCAGCAGTCAGGGCGCTGGGGAGAACAAGGTCACTGAAACTAGTAATGACACCACCACCTTGTGCTGAGTCAGAGGTACACTTACGAGTGTATGCTAGCAGTGTGACACACAGTCTGTGCGCTAGCTGACTGTATGCTAGCAGTGTGACACTCAGAGTCTGTGCGCTAGCTGACTGTATGCTAGCAGTGTGACACACAGTCTGTGCGCTAGCTGACTGTATGCTAGCAGTGTGACACACAGAGTCTGTGCGCTAGCTGACTGTATGCTAGCAGTGTGACACACAGAGTCTGTGCGCTAGCTGACTGTATGCTAGCAGTGTGACACTCACAGTCTGTGCGCTAGCTGACTGTATGCTAGCAGTGTGACACACAGAGTCTGTGCGCTAGCTGACTGTATGCTAGCAGTGTGACACACAGAGTCTGTGCGCTAGCTGACTGTATGCTAGCAGTGTGACACTCAGAGTCTGTGCGCTAGCTGACTGTATGCTAGCAGTGTGACACACAGAGTCTGTGCGCTAGCTGACTGTATGCTAGCAGTGTGACACACAGAGTCTGTGCGCTAGCTGACTGTATGCTAGCAGTGTGACACACAGAGTCTGTGCGCTAGCTGACTGTATGCTAGTGGTTTGACAACCTTTGGTGCATTGATTCTTCTGCAGTGCTTTTCACAAAGGGGAGACAAAACAAGACAGAAACCATGGTCAACACTGTCCTCTGTTGATCAGTCATGGTATTGCTCCAGTATTTTTTTTCTAAAAGAAGGTATAACATCTCAATTGGTTTCCTGTTTCTCCTGAGTTGCATAAAATACAAGCTGAGGCTCTTTCAGTGCAAAAGCCCTGACCAAACAGTGACTAGACCTTAATGACCTTAATACCTGAGGAATTAGTCATAGCACATTAACTTCCCCTTTGACCTTGGTGTTGCTCCTGAACTGATCTGCCCTCTAATCAGTTTTCAAAGTGAAACAGCACCTGCCATTTGAGGACAGGTACACGAGTACTCACACACACACATACAGCAGAGGTATAAGCCCTAGGCTGATTATTCAGCACATCCCAGATGTACGTAACTCCTCAACATGTAGTGCGTCCCCTGGCCAGCCAGATTCCCTCTGTCACACGCAGGTACTGAGAAGCACTGGTTCTTCAGATCTGGAGGTGGAGGTCAGGACATGAAGTGTCCGGCTCATGCTCTCAGTCATTGGAAGATAAATCAACATCAAAACCAATGAGCCAGCGGTATTTGACCGGTTTCAACTACATCACAAACTATATCACTCTCCAAGTGCACAAAGGTACAAACTACATCGCTCTCCAAAGATTGCACCTCAAATACAGCCACATTTTATACTGCGATTGGAATTGCTGTGCTCCTGCGAATACCTTCCATTCAGCCATTCCCATTCCACCGGCATTCCCATTCTGCTAACATTCCGTTCTACCGTCATTCCCATTCTGCTGACATTCCATTCCACCGTCATTCCCATTCTGCTAACATTCCATTCCATCATCATTCCTATTCTGCTAACATTCCATTCCCCCACTTTTCCCATTCCACCATCATTCCCGTTGCAACACACATACCGCGAGACCAACCTAATGACATGCTGCCACAGCAGCATGCCGGAAATGATTTTAGTATTATAATACTTGTTATTATTATTATCATCATTAGCTCTGAATACTGATATGAAAACATGCAGGTGGTAATGGCAGCACTGAAATAGCAAAACATAAAATCAATCGCACTGTCTGGGACAAGAACAAAGCGATCTTCGCTAACAAATCGATACGATTAAATCTGTCAGCTAAATGCATCTGATTAAATCTATAAAAAGGTGTTTTACTATGAATTTTGGACACTCGTGGCTATCAAGTCCGGGATGAACCTAGTGCCTTTAATCACTTCAGAGTGAATGAATGAAAAATATCACAGAAAAATAAATACAGTATATTTAGCTTGGAATCTCTGAAGCTTGTGTGTGCTCAGAGAGAGAATTAGAAGATGGATGGAGAGAGAAGGGGAGGGAGTGAGAAAGAGATAAAGCAAGGGAGTGGGACAGAAAGAGAGAGAGAGAGGTTGTTAAAAGTAGAGAGGTTGAAAATGGTTGAACCTGTTAAAATAAAATGCACATTCCTTTCACAAGTTATCCACTGCTCACTGGCACTCCCGGTAGGCTGTGTCAGCTGTGGATGAATTCTCTGTGACTCCTGGGGAAGAGCCACAGACATGCTGCCACAGACAGCTGTTCAGCACAAAATGGCCTCCACATTACTGTAGATGGATTTACATGTCAAAAACTTGAATTCTGTGAATTCTTGTTTTTGACAACCAGCCTGTACCGAATTCTGCCCTGTCTCACAACATAACCCCTGACAACCAGCCAGTACCAAATTCTGTCCCATCTCACAACACAACCCCTTACAACCAGCCTGTATGAAATGATGCCCCGTCTCACAACACGACATGGCTCAGGCAGTAAGAGCAGTCGTCTGGCAGTCGGAGGGTTGCCGGTTTGAGCCCCTGCCCGGGATGTGTCGAAGTGTCCCTGAGCAAGATACCTAACCCCCAAATGCTCCTGACGAGCTGGTCGGCGCCTTGCATGGCAGCCAATCACCGCCGGTGTGTATGTGTATGAATGAGAAGCATCAATTGTGCTATATAAATTCCAACCATTTACCATTTACCATTTACCTTACAACCAGCCTGTACCAAATTCTGCCAAATCTCACAACACAACCCCTGACAACCAGCCTGTACCAAATTCTGTCCCATCTCACAACACAACCCCTTATAACCAGCCTGTACCAAATTCTGCCAAATCTCACAACACAACCCCTGACAACCAGCCTGTACCAAATTCTGCCAAATCTCACAACACAACCCCTGACAACCAGCCTGTACCAAATTCTGTCCCATCTCACAACACAACCCCTTATAACCAGCCTGTACCAAATTCTGCCAAATCTCACAACACAACCCCTGACAACCAGCCTATACCAAATTCTGCCAAATCTCACAACACAACCCCTGACAACCAGCCTGTACCAAATTCTGTCCCATCTCACAACACAACCCCTTATAACCAGCCTGTACCAAATTCTGCCAAATCTCACAACACAACCCCTGACAACCAGCCTGTACCAAATTCTGCCAAATCTCACAACACAACCCCTGACAACCAGCCTGTACCAAATTCTGTCCCATCTCACAACACAACCCCTTACAACCAGCCTGTACCAAATTCTGCCCCATCTCACAACACAACCACTTACAATCTGCATGTGCCTAAGAGAGTGAGAGAGAGCGCAAAATAGGGCAATCAAATTTTGGTAACCCACAACCTGAGCACATCCAGCCTGAGCACAAAATCCAACTACACCTGTAACCCAAATGCACCTGTAACTCAACTACACTTATCACCCAACTACACCTGTAACCCAACTGCACCTGTAACTCAACTCCACCTATCACCCAACTACACCTGTAACCCAACTGCACCTGCAACTCAACTATACCTATCACCCAACTACACCTGTAACCCAACTGCACCCATAACCCAACGATACCTAGAACACAACTGCACCTGTAATCTAACTGAACCTGTAACCCAACTGCTTCTGTAACCCAACTGCACCCATAACCCAAGTACAGCTGCAGGTTTGAATCTCCACTATTACATAGCTGGTGCAGTACTGTGCAATAATTGTGTGTGTGTGTATGTATGTGTGTGCATGTGTGTGTGTAGGAGCGAGCTCAGCATTAAGTGTGAATGTGTGTGTGTGTGTGTGTAAATGCGAGCTCAGCATTAAGTGTGAATGTGTGTGTAAGTGTGTGTGTTTGTGTAAATGCGAGCTCAGCATTAAGTGTGAATGTGTGTGTAAGTGTGTGTGTTTGTGTAAATGCAAGCTCAGCATTAAGTGTGAATGTGTGTGTAAGTGTGTGTGTTTGTGTAAATGCAAGCTCAGCATTAAGTGTGAATGTGTGTGTAAGTGTGTGTGTTTGTGTAAATGCAAGCTCAGCATTAGTGTGAATGTGTGTGTAAGTGTGTGTGTGTCTTTGTGTAAATGCAAGCTCAGCATTAGTGTGAATGTGTGTGTAAGTGTGTGTGTGTGTTTGTGTAAATGCAAGCTCAGCATTAAGTGTGAGTGTGTGTGTGTGTGTGTGTGTGTGTGTGTGTAAGTGTGTGACTGCGTGTGTGTGTGTGTGTCTAGGAGTGAGCTCAGCATTAAGAGTGAGTGTGTGTGTGTGTGTGTGTGTGTGTGTGCATGTCTACGAGCGAGCTTAGCATTAAATGTGAATGTGTGTGTGTGTATGTGTGTGTGTGTGTGTGTGTGTGTGCATGTCTTGGAGCGAGCTCAGCATTAAGAGTGAGTGTGTGTGTGGGAGGGTGAGTAGGTAACACCAAGTGCTGAATGTTTAACACTTGTGAATGGTGGATCGTTTGGTGGATCGTTTCCCATTGAAAAAAACAAACATCAATGAGAGCAGCTTCACTACAATTCCCTGTGAAGGACTGCATAGAAGTGCTCTATAACGCCCACCTCCACTGCTCCCTATTCCCTATATACCCCTCTCTCCCTCTAACTCTCTCTTCCTGCTTCATACGTCCTGCAAATTCGAAGCAATCATTCAGACATATATAGGCTCAGACACTGACATGCAATCAGTGCATTTATATAACCTGGCTCATTCAAGAGTAATGAAGATGTTATAGTGATGTTTCCCCCTGGGGTAGAGTGACACTCAGTCCCCTTGTCCTGAGTAATGCGTCTGCTGCCGACTCAAAGACCTTTAGTGGGTATTAGTGAGTGTGTTACTGTAACAGTGTTTACATTAGTGAGTGTGTTACTAGTCCTGTAACAGTGTTTACATTAGTGAGTGTGTTACTGGTCCTGTAACAGTGTTTACATTAGTGTGTTACTGGAACAGGGTTTACATTAGTGAGTGTGTTACTGGTCCTGTAACAGTGTTTACATTAGTGAGTGTGTCACTGGTCCTGTAACAGTGTTTACAAGAGTAAGTGTGTTACTGGTCCTGTTACAGTGTTTACATTAGTGAGTGTGTTACTGGTCCTGTAACAGTGTTTACATTAGTGAGTGTGTTACTTTAACAGGGTTTACATTAGTGAGTGTGTTTCTGTAACAGTGGTTACATTAGTGAGTGTGCTTCTGGTCCTGTAACAGTGTTAACATTAGTGTGTTACTGTTACAGGTTTTACATTAGTGAGTGTGCTACTGTAACAGTGTTTGCATTCGTGAGTGTGTTACTGTAACAGGGTTTACATTAGTGAGTGTGTTTCTGTAACAGGGTTTACATCAGTGAGTGTGTTACTATAACAGTGTTTACATTAGTGAGTGTGTTTCTGTAACAGGGTTTACATCAGTGAGTGTGTTACTGGTCCTGTAACAGTGTTTACATTAGTGAGTGTGTTACTGGTCCTGTAACCGTGTTTAGATTAGTGAGTGTGTTACTGGTCCTGTAACAGTGTTTACATTAGTGAGTGTGTTACTTTAACAGGGTTTACATTAGTGAGTGTGTTTCTGGTCCTGTAACAGTATTTACATTAGTGTGTTACTGTTACAGGGTTTACATTAGTGAGTGTGTTACTGGTCCTGTAACAGTGTTTACATTAGTGAGTGTGTCACTGGTCCTGTAACAGTGATTACATGAGTAAGTGTGTTACTCGTCCTGCAACAGTGTTTACATTAGTGAGTGTGTTACTTTAACAGGGTTTACATTCGCGAGTGTGTTTATGTAACAGTGTTTACATTAGTGAGTGTGCTTCTGGTCCTGTAACAGTGTTAACATTAGTGTGTTACTGTTACAGGTTTTACATTAGTGAGTGTGCTACTGTAACAGTGTTTGCATTCGTGAGTGGGTTACTGAAACAGGGTTTACATTAGTGAGTGTGTTACTGTAACAGTGTTTACATTAGTGAGTGTGTTACTGGTCCTGTAACAGTGTTTACATTAGTGAGTGTGTTACTGGTCCTGTAACCGTGTTTAGATTAGTGAGTGTGTTACTGGTCCTGTAACAGTGTTTACATTAGTGAGTGTGTTACTTTAACAGGGTTTACATTAGTGAGTGTGTTTCTGGTCCTGTAACAGTATTTACATTAGTGTGTTACTGTTACAGGGTTTACATTAGTGAGTGTGTTACTGGTCCTGTAACAGTGTTTACATTAGTGAGTGTGTCACTGGTCCTGTAACAGTGTTAACATTAGTGTGTTACTGTTACAGGGTTTACATTAGTGAGTGTGCTACTGTAACAGTGTTTGCATTTGTGAGTGTGTTACTGTCACATGGTTTACATTAGTGAGTGTTTTTCTGTAACAGGGTTTACATCAGTGAGTGTGTTACTATAACAGTGTTTACATTAGTGAGTGTGTTTCTGCAACAGGGTTTACATCAGTGAGTGTGTTACTATAACAGTGTTTACATTAGTGAGTGTGTTACTGGTCCTGTAACAGTGTTTACATTAGTGAGTGTGTTACTTTAACAGGGTTTACATTAGTGAGTGTGTTTCTGTAACAGTGTTTGCATTCGTGAGTGTGTTACTATAACAGGGTTTACATTAGTGAGTGTGTTACTGGTCCTGTAACAGTGTTTACATCAGTGAGTGTGTTACTGTAACAGTGTTTGCATTCGTGAGTATGTTACTGTCACAGGGTTTACATTTGTGAGTGTGTTACTGGTCCTGTAACAGTGTTTACATCAGTGATTGTGTTACTGTAACAGTGTTTACATTAGTGAGTGTGTTACTGTTACAGGGTTTACATTAGTGAATGTGTTACTGTAACAGTGTTTGCATTCGTGAGTTTGTTGCTGTAACAGGGTTTACATTAGTGAGTGTGTTTCTGTGACAGGGTTTACATCAGTGAGTGTGTTACTATAACAGTGTTTACATTAGTGAGTGTGTTTCTGTAACAGGGTTTACATCAGTGAGTGTGTTATTATAACAGTATTTACATTAGTGAGTGTGTTACTGGTCCTGTAACACTGTTTACATTAGTGAGTGTGTTACTGGTCCTGTAACAGTGTTTACATCAGTGAGTGTGTTACTGTAACAGTGTTTGCATTCGTGAGTGTGTTACTGTAACAGGGTTTACATTAGTGAGTGTGTTACTGGTCCTGTAACAGTGTTTACATCAGTGCGTGTGTTACTGTAACAGTGTTTGCATTCGTGAGTATGTTACTGTCACAGGGTTTACATTTGTGAGTGTGTTACTGGTCTTGTAACAGTGTTTACATCAGTGAGTGTGTTACTGTAACAGTGTATACATTTGTGAGTGTGTTACTGTTACAGTGTTTATATTAGTGTGTTACTGTAACAGAGTTTACATTAGTGAGTGTGTTACTGGTCCTGTAACAGTGTTTATATTAGTCAGTGATTTACTGTAACAGGGTTTACATTAGTGAGGGTGTTACTGTAACAGTGTTTACATTTGTGAGTGTGTTACTGTAACAGGGTTTACATTCGTGAGTGTGTTACTGGTCCTGTAACAGTGCTTACATTAGTGTGTTACTGTTACAGGGTTTACATTAGTGAGTGTGTTACTGGTCCTGTAACAGTGTTTACATTAGTGTGTTACTGTAACAGGGTTTACATCAGTGAGTGTGTTACTATAACAGTATTTACATTAGTGAGTGTGTTACTGGTCCTGTAACAGTGTGTACATTAGTGAGTGTGTTACTTTAACAGGGTTTACATTAGTGAGTGTGCTTCTGGTCCTGTAACAGTGTTAAAATTAGTGTGTTACTGTTACAGGGTTTACATTAGTGAGTGTGTTACTGTAACAGTGTTTGCATTTGTGAGTGTGTTACTGTAACATGGTTTACATTAGTGAGTGTGTTTCTGTAACAGTGTTTACATTAGTGAGTGTGTTTCTGTAACAGGGTTTACATCAGTGAGTGTGTTACTATAACAGTGTTTACATTAGTGAGTGTGTTACTGGTCCTGTAACAGTGTTTACATTAGTGGGTGTGTTACTTTAACAGGGTTTACATTAGTGAGTGTGTTTCTGTAACAGTGTTTACATTAGTGAGTGTGCTTCTGTAACAGGGTTTACATCAGCGAGTGTGTTACTGGTCCTGTAACAGTGTTTATATTAGTCAGTGATTTACTGTAACAGGGTTTACATCAGTGAGTGTGTTACTGTAACAGTGTTTACATCAGTGAGTGTGTTACTGTAACAGTGTTTGCATTCGTGAGTGTGTTACTGTAACAGGGTTTACATTCGTGAGTGTGTTACTGGTCCTGTAACAGTGCTTACATTAGTGTGTTACTGTTACAGGGGTTACATTAGTGAGTGTGTTACTGGTCCTGTAACAGTGTTTACATTAGTGTGTTACTGTAACAGGGTTTACATCAGTGAGTGTGTTACTATAACAGTGTTTACATTAGTGAGTGTGTTACTGGTCCTGTAACAGTGTTTGCATTAGTGAGTGTGTCACTGGTCCTGTAACAGTGTTTACATTAGTCAGTGTGTTACTGTAACAGGGTTTACATTAGTGAGTGTGTTTCTGTAACAGGGTTTATATCAGTGAGTGTGTTACTATAACAGTGTTTACATTAGTGAGTGTGTTTCTGTAACAGGGTTTACATCAGTGAGTGTGTTATTATAACAGTGTTTACATTAGTGAGTGTGTTACTGGTCCTGTAACAGTGTTTACATCAGTGAGTGTGTTACTGTTACAGTGTTTACATTTGTGAGTCTGTTACTGGTCCTGTAACAGTGCTTACATTAGTCACTGTGTTACTGTAACAGGGTTTACATTAGTGAGTGTGTTACTGTAACAGTGTTTGCATTCGTGAGTATGTTACTGTCACAGGGTTTACATTAGTGAGTGTGTTTCTGTAACAGTGTTTACATCAGTGAGTGTGTTACTGTAACAGTGTATACATTTGTGAGTGTGTTACTGTTACAGTGTTAAAATTAGTGTGTTACTGTTACAGGGTTTACATTAGTGAGTGTGTTACTGTAACAGTGTTTGCATTTGTGAGTGTGTTACTGTAACATGGTTTACATTAGTGAGTGTGTTTCTGTAACAGTGTTTACATTAGTGAGTGTGTTTCTGTAACAGGGTTTACATCAGTGAGTGTGTTACTATAACAGTGTTTACATTAGTGAGTGTGTTACTGGTCCTGTAACAGTGTTTACATTAGTGGGTGTGTTACTTTAACAGGGTTTACATTAGTGAGTGTGTTTCTGTAACAGTGTTTACATTAGTGAGTGTGCTTCTGTAACAGGGTTTACATCAGCGAGTGTGTTACTGGTCCTGTAACAGTGTTTATATTAGTCAGTGATTTACTGTAACAGGGTTTACATCAGTGAGTGTGTTACTGTAACAGTGTTTACATCAGTGAGTGTGTTACTGTAACAGTGTTTGCATTCGTGAGTGTGTTACTGTAACAGGGTTTACATTCGTGAGTGTGTTACTGGTCCTGTAACAGTGCTTACATTAGTGTGTTACTGTTACAGGGGTTACATTAGTGAGTGTGTTACTGGTCCTGTAACAGGGTTTACATCAGTGAGTGTGTTACTATAACAGTGTTTACATTAGTGAGTGTGTTACTGGTCCTGTAACAGTGTTTGCATTAGTGAGTGTGTCACTGGTCCTGTAACAGTGTTTACATTAGTCAGTGTGTTACTGTAACAGGGTTTACATTAGTGAGTGTGTTTCTGTAACAGGGTTTACATCAGTGAGTGTGTTACTATAACAGTGTTTACATTAGTGAGTGTGTTTCTGTAACAGGGTTTACATCAGTGAGTGTGTTATTATAACAGTGTTTACATTAGTGAGTGTGTTACTGGTCCTGTAACAGTGTTTACATCAGTGAGTGTGTTACTGTTACAGTGTTTACATTTGTGAGTCTGTTACTGGTCCTGTAACAGTGTTTACATTAGTCAGTGTGTTACTGTAAAAGGGTTTACATTAGTGAGTGTGTTACTTTAACAGGGTTTACATTAGTGAGTGTGTTTCTGTAACAGTGTTTGCATTCGTGAGTGTGTTACTGTAACAGGGTTTACATTAGTGAGTGTGTTACTGGTCCTGTAACAGTGTTTACATCAGTGAGTGTGTTGCTGTAACAGTGTTTGCATTCGTGAGTATGTTACTGTCACAGGGTTTACATTTGTGAGTGTGTTACTGGTCCTGTAACAGTGTTTACATCAGTGAGTGTGTTACTGTAACAGTGTTTACATTTGTGAGTGTGTTACTGTTACAGGGTTTACATTAGTGAATGTGTTACTGTAACAGTGTTTGCATTTGTGAGTTTGTTGCTGTAACAGGGTTTACATTAGTGAGTGTGTTTCTGTAACAGGGTTTACATCAGTGAGTGTGTTACTATAACAGTGTTTACATTAGTGAGTGTGTTTCTGTAACAGGGTTTACATCAGTGAGTGTGTTATTATAACAGTGTTTACATTAGTGAGTGTGTTACTGGTCCTGTAACAGTGTTTACATCAGTGAGTGTGTTACTGTTACAGTGTTTACATTTGTGAGTCTGTTACTGGTCCTGTAACAGTGCTTACATTAGTCACTGTGTTACTGTAACAGGGTTTACATTAGTGAGTGTGTTACTGTAACAGTGTTTGCATTCGTGAGTATGTTACTGTCACAGGGTTTACATTAGTGAGTGTGTTTCTGTAACAGTGTTTACATCAGTGAGTGTGTTACTGTAACAGTGTATACATTTGTGAGTGTGTTACTGGTCCTGTAACACTGTTTACATTAGTGAGTGTGTTACTGGTCCTGTAACAGTGTTTACATCAGTGAGTGTGTTACTGTAACAGTGTTTGCATTCGTGAGTGTGTTACTGTAACAGGGTTTACATTAGTGAGTGTGTTACTGGTCCTGTAACAGTGTTTACATCAGTGAGTGTGTTACTGTAACAGTGTTTGCATTCGTGAGTATGTTACTGTCACAGGGTTTACATTTGTGAGTGTGTTACTGGTCTTGTAACAGTGTTTACATCAGTGAGTGTGTTACTGTAACAGTGTATACATTTGTGAGTGTGTTACTGTTACAGTGTTTATATTAGTGTGTTACTGTAACAGAGTTTACATTAGTGAGTGTGTTACTGGTCCTGTAACAGTGTTTATATTAGTCAGTGATTTACTGTAACAGGGTTTACATTAGTGAGGGTGTTACTGTACCAGTGTTTACATTAGTGAGTGTGTTACTGGTCCTGTAACAGTGTTTACATCAGTGAGTGTGTTACTGTAACAGTGTTTACATTAGTGAGTGTGTTACTGTAACAGTGTTTGCATTCATGAGTGTGTTACTGTAACAGGGTTTACATTCGTGAGTGTGTTACTGGTCCTGAAACAGTGCTTACATTAGTGTGTTACTGTTACAGGGGTTACATTAGTGAGTGTGTTACTGGTCCTGTAACAGTGTTTACATTAGTGTGTTACTGTAACAGGGTTTACATCAGTGAGTGTGTTACTATAACAGTGTTTACATTAGTGAGTGTGTTACTGGTCCTGTAACAGTTTTTGCATTAGTGAGTGTGTCACTGGTCCTGTAACAGTGTTTACATTAGTCAGTGTGTTACTGTAACAGGGTTTACATTAGTGAGTGTGTTACTGTAACAGTGTTTGCCTTCGTGAGTGTGTTACTGTAACAGTGTTTACATTAGTGAGTGTGTTACTGGTCCTGTAACAGTGTTTACATCAGTGAGTGTGTTACTGTAACAGTGTTTGCATTCGTGAGTATGTTACTGTCACAGGGTTTACATTTGTGAGTGTGTTACTGTAACAGGGTTTACATTCGTGAGTGTGTTACTGGTCCTGTAACAGTGCTTACATTAGTGTGTTACTGTTACAGGGTTTACATTAGTGAGTGTGTTACTGGTCCTGTAACAGTGTTTACATTAGTGTGTTACTGTAACAGGGTTTACATCAGTGAGTGTGTTACTATAACAGTATTTACATTAGTGAGTGTGTTACTGGTCCTGTAACAGTGTGTACATTAGTGAGTGTGTTACTTTAACAGGGTTTACATTAGTGAGTGTGCTTCTGGTCCTGTAACAGTGTTAAAATTAGTGTGTTACTGTTACAGGGTTTACATTAGTGAGTGTGTTACTGTAACAGTGTTTGCATTTGTGAGTGTGTTACTGTAACATGGTTTACATTAGTGAGTGTGTTTCTGTAACAGTGTTTACATTAGTGAGTGTGTTTCTGTAACAGGGTTTACATCAGTGAGTGTGTTACTATAACAGTGTTTACATTAGTGAGTGTGTTACTGGTCCTGTAACAGTGTTTACATTAGTGGGTGTGTTACTTTAACAGGGTTTACATTAGTGAGTGTGTTTCTGTAACAGTGTTTACATTAGTGAGTGTGCTTCTGTAACAGGGTTTACATCAGCGAGTGTGTTATTATAACAGTGTTTATATTAGTGTGTTACTGTAACAGAGTTTACAATAGTGAGTGTGTTACTGGTCCTGTAACAGTGTTTATATTAGTCAGTGATTTACTGTAACAGGGTTTACATTAGTGAGGGTGTTACTGTAACAGTGTTTACATTAGTGAGTGTGTTACTGGTCCTGTAACAGTGTTTACATCAGTGAGTGTGTTACTGTAACAGTGTTTACATCAGTGAGTGTGTTACTGTAACAGTGTTTGCATTCGTGAGTGTGTTACTGTAACAGGGTTTACATTCGTGAGTGTGTTACTGGTCCTGTAACAGTGCTTACATTAGTGTGTTACTGTTACAGGGGTTACATTAGTGAGGGTGTTACTGGTCCTGTAACAGTGTTTACATTAGTGTGTTACTGTAACAGGGTTTACATCAGTGAGTGTGTTACTATAACAGTGTTTACATTAGTGAGTGTGTTACTGGTCCTGTAACAGTGTTTGCATTAGTGAGTGTGTTACTGGTCCTGTAACAGTGCTTACATTAGTCACTGTGTTACTGTAACAGGGTTTACATTAGTGAGTGTGTTACTGTAACAGTGTTTGCATTCGTGAGTATGTTACTGTCACAGGGTTTACATTTGTGAGTGTGTTACTGTAACAGGGTTTACATTCGTGAGTGTGTTACTGGTCCTGTAACAGTGCTTACATTAGTGTGTTACTGTTACAGGGGTTACATTAGTGAGTGTGTTACTGGTCCTGTAACAGTGTTTACATTAGTGTGTTACTGTAACAGGGTTTACATCAGTGAGTGTGTTACTATAACAGTGTTTACATTAGTCAGTGTGTTACTGGTCCTGTAACAGTTTTTGCATTAGTGAGTGTGTCACTGGTCCTGTAACAGTGTGTACATTAGTCAGTGTGTTACTGTAACAGGGTTTACATTAGTGAGTGTGTTACTGTAACAGTGTTTGCCTTCGTGAGTGTGTTACTGTAACAGTGTTTACATTAGTGAGTGTGTTACTGGTCCTGTAACAGTGTTTACATCAGTGAGTGTGTTACTGTAACAGTGTTTGCATTCGTGAGTATGTTACTGTCACAGGGTTTACATTTGTGAGTGTGTTACTGTAACAGGGTTTACATTTGTGAGTGTGTTACTGGTCCTGTAACAGTGCTTACATTAGTGTGTTACTGTTACAGGGTTTACATTAGTGAGTGTGTTACTGGTCCTGTAACAGTGTTTACATTAGTGTGTTACTGTAACAGGGTTTACATCAGTGAGTGTGTTACTATAACAGTATTTACATTAGTGAGTGTGTTACTGGTCCTGTAACAGTGTGTACATTAGTGAGTGTGTTACTTTAACAGGGTTTACATTAGTGAGTGTGCTTCTGGTCCTGTAACAGTGTTAAAATTAGTGTGTTACTGTTACAGGGTTTACATTAGTGAGTGTGTTACTGTAACAGTGTTTGCATTTGTGAGTGTGTTACTGTAACATGGTTTACATTAGTGAGTGTGTTTCTGTAACAGTGTTTACATTAGTGAGTGTGTTTCTGTAACAGGGTTTACATCAGTGAGTGTGTTACTATAACAGTGTTTACATTAGTGAGTGTGTTACTGGTCCTGTAACAGTGTTTACATTAGTGGGTGTGTTACTTTAACAGGGTTTACATTAGTGAGTGTGTTTCTGTAACAGTGTTTACATTAGTGAGTGTGCTTCTGTAACAGGGTTTACATCAGCGAGTGTGTTATTATAACAGTGTTTATATTAGTGTGTTACTGTAATCGAGTTTACAATAGTGAGTGTGTTACTGGTCCTGTAACAGTGTTTATATTAGTCAGTGATTTACTGTAACAGGGTTTACATTAGTGAGGGTGTTACTGTAACAGTGTTTACATTAGTGAGTGTGTTACTGGTCCTGTAACAGTGTTTACATCAGTGAGTGTGTTACTGTAACAGTGTTTACATCAGTGAGTGTGTTACTGTAACAGTGTTTACATCAGTGAGTGTGTTACTGTAACAGTGTTTGCATTCGTGAGTGTGTTACTGTAACAGGGTTTACATTTGTGAGTGTGTTACTGGTCCTGTAACAGTGCTTACATTAGTGTGTTACTGTTACAGGGGTTACATTAGTGAGGGTGTTACTGGTCCTGTAACAGTGTTTACATTAGTGTGTTACTGTAACAGGGTTTACATCAGTGAGTGTGTTACTATAACAGTGTTTACATTAGTGAGTGTGTTACTGGTCCTGTAACAGTGTTTGCATTAGTGAGTGTGTTACTGGTCCTGTAACAGTGCTTACATTAGTCACTGTGTTACTGTAACAGGGTTTACATTAGTGAGTGTGTTACTGTAACAGTGTTTGCATTCGTGAGTATGTTACTGTCACAGGGTTTACATTTGTGAGTGTGTTACTGTAACAGGGTTTACATTCATGAGTGTGTTACTGGTCCTGTAACAGTGCTTACATTAGTGTGTTACTGTTACAGGGTTTACATTAGTGAGTGTGTTACTGGTCCTGTAACAGTGTTTACATTAGTGTGTTACTGTAACAGGGTTTACATCAGTGAGTGTGTTACTATAACAGTGTTTACATTAGTGAGTGTGTTACTGGTCCTGTAACAGTATTTACATTAGTGAGTGTGTCACTGGTACTGTAACAGTGTTTACATGAGTAAGTGTGTTACTGGTCCTGTAACAGTGTTTACATTAGTGAGTGTGTTACTGGTCCTGTAACAGTGTTTACATTAGTGAGTGTGTTACTTTAACAGGGTTTACATTAGTGAGTGTTTTTCTGTAACAGTGTTTACATTAGTGAGTGTGCTTCTGGTCCTGTAACAGTGTTAACATTAGTGTGTTACTGTTACAGGGTTTACATTAGTGAGTGTGCTACTGTAACAGTGTTTGCATTTGTGAGTGTGTTACTGTAACATGGTTTACATTAGTGAGTGTGTTTCTGTAACAGTGTTTACATTAGTGAGTGTGTTTCTGTAACAGGGTTTACATCAGTGAGTGTGTTACTATAACAGTGTTTACATTAATGAGTGTGTTACTGGTCCTGTAACAGTGTTTACATTAGTGGGTGTGTTACTTTAACAGGGTTTACATTAGTGAGTGTGTTTCTGTAACAGTGTTTACATTAGTGAGTGTGCTTCTGTAACAGGGTTTACATCAGCGAGTGTGTTATTATAACAGTGTTTATATTAGTTTGTTACTGTAACAGAGTTTACATTAGTGAGTGTGTTACTGGTCCTGTAACAGTGTTTATATTAGTCAGTGATTTACTGTAACAGGGTTTACATTAGTGAGGGTGTTACTGTAACAGTGTTTACATTAGTGAGTGTGTTACTGGTCCTGTAACAGTGTTTACATCAGTGAGTGTGTTACTGTAACAGTGTTTACATTAGTGAGTGTGTTACTGTAACAGTGTTTGCATTCGTGAGTGTGTTACTGTAACAGGGTTTACATTCGTGAGTGTGTTACTGGTCCTGAAACAGTGCTTACATTAGTGGGTGTGTTACTTTAACAGGGTTTACATTAGTGAGTGTGTTACTGGTCCTGTAACAGTGCTTACATTAGTGTGTTACTGTTACAGGGGTTACATTAGTGAGTGTGTTACTGGTCCTGTAACAGTGTTTACATTAGTGTGTTACTGTAACAGGGTTTACATCAGTGAGTGTGTTACTATAACAGTGTTTACATTAGTGAGTGTGTTACTGGTCCTGTAACAGTTTTTGCATTAGTGAGTGTGTCACTGGTCCTGTAACAGTGTTTACATTAGTCAGTGTGTTACTGTAACAGGGTTTACATTAGTGAGTGTGTTACTGTAACAGTGTTTGCCTTCGTGAGTGTGTTACTGTAACAGTGTTTACATTAGTGAGTGTGTTACTGGTCCTGTAACAGTGTTTACATCAGTGAGTGTGTTACTGTAACAGTGTTTGCATTCGTGAGTATGTTACTGTCACAGGGTTTACATTTGTGAGTGTGTTACTGTAACAGGGTTTACATTCGTGAGTGTGTTACTGGTCCTGTAACAGTGCTTACATTAGTGTGTTACTGTTACAGGGTTTACATTAGTGAGTGTGTTACTGGTCCTGTAACAGTGTTTACATTAGTGTGTTACTGTAACAGGGTTTACATCAGTGAGTGTGTTACTATAACAGTATTTACATTAGTGAGTGTGTTACTGGTCCTGTAACAGTGTTTACATTAGTGAGTGTGTCACTGGTCCTGTAACAGTGTTTACATGAGTAAGTGTGTTACTGGTCTTGTAACAGTGTTTACATTAGTGAGTGTGTTACTGGTCCTGTAACAGTGTTTACATTAGTGAGTGTGTTACTTTAACAGGGTTTACATTAGTGAGTGTGTTACTGTAACAGTGTTTACATTAGTGAGTGTGCTTCTGGTCCTGTAACAGTGTTAACATTAGTGTGTTACTGTTACAGGGTTTACATTAGTGAGTGTGTTACTGTAACAGTGTTTGCATTTGTGAGTGTGTTACTGTAACATGGTTTACATTAGTGAGTGTGTTTCTGTAACAGTGTTTACATTAGTGAGTGTGTTTCTGTAACAGGGTTTACATCAGTGAGTGTGTTACTATAACAGTGTTTACATTAGTGAGTGTGTTACTGGTCCTGTAACAGTGTTTACATTAGTGGGTGTGTTACTTTAACAGGGTTTACATTAGTGAGTGTGTTTCTGTAACAGTGTTTACATTAGTGAGTGTGCTTCTGTAACAGGGTTTACATCAGCGAGTGTGTTATTATAACAGTGTTTATATTAGTGTGTTACTGTAACAGAGTTTACATTAGTGAGTGTGTTACTGGTCCTGTAACAGGGTTTACATTCGTGAGTGTGTTACTGGTCCTGTAACAGTGCTTACATTAGTGTGTTACTGTTACAGGGTTTACATTAGTGAGTGTGTTACTGGTCCTGTAACAGTGTTTACATTAGTGTGTTACTGTAACAGGGTTTACATCAGTGAGTGTGTTACTATAACAGTGTTTACATTAGTGAGTGTGTTACTGGTCCTGTAACAGTGTTTACATTAGTGAGTGTGTCACTGGTCCTGTAACAGGGTTTACATTAGTGAGTGTGTTTCTGTAACAGTGTTTACATTAGTGAGTGTGCTTCTGGTCCTGTAACAGTATTTACATTAGTGTGTTACTGTTACAGGGTTTACATTAGTGAGTGTGTTACTGGTCCTGTTACAGTGTTTACATTAGTGAGTGTGTCACTGGTCCTGTAACAGTGTTTACATGAGTAAGTGTGTTACTGGTTCTGTAACAGTGTTTACATTAGTGAGTGTTTTACTGGTCCTGTAACAGTGTTTACATTAGTGAGTGTGTTACTTTAACAGGGTTTACATTAGTCAGTGTGTTTCTGTAACAGTGTTTACATCAGTGAGTGTGCTTCTCGTCCTGTAACAGTGTTTACATTAGTGTGTTATTGTTACAGGGTTTACATTAGTGAGTGTGTTACTGTAACAGTGTTTGCATTCGTGAGTGTGTTACTGTAACAGGGTTTACATTAATGAGTGTGTTTCTGTAACAGGGTTTACATCAGTGAGTGTGTTACTATAACAGTGTTTACATTAGTGAGTGTGTTTCTGTAACAGGGTTTACATCAGTGAGTGTGTTACTATAACAGTGTTTACATTAGTGAGTGTGTTACTGGTCCTGTAACACTGTTTCCATTAGTGAGCGTGTTACTGGTCCTGTAACAGTGTTTACATCAGTGAGTGTGTTACTGTTACAGAGTTTACATTAGTGAGTGTGTTACTGTAACAGTGTTTGCATTCGTGAGTGTGTTACTGTAACAGGGTTTACATTAGTGAGTGTGTTACTGGTCCTGTAACAGTGTTTACATCAGTGAGTGTGTTACTGTAACAGTGTTTGCATTCGTGAGTATGTCACTGTCACAGGGTTTACATTTGTGAGTGTGTTACTGGTCCTGTAACAGTGTTTACATCAGTGAGTGTGTTACTGTTACAGTGTTTACATTTGTGAGTCTGTTACTGGTCCTGTAACAGTGCTTACATTAGTCAGTGTGTTACTGTAACAGGGTTTACATTAGTGAGTGTGTTACTGTAACAGTGTTTGCATTCGTGAGTGTGTTACTGTAACAGAGTTTACATTAGTGAGTGTGTTACTGGTCCTGTAACAATGTTTATATTAGTCAGTGAGTTACTGTAACAGGGTTTACATTAGTGAGTGTGTTACTGTAACAGTGTTTGCATTTGTGAGTGTGTTACTGTAACAGAGTTTACATTAGTGAGTGTGTTACTGGTCCTGTAACAGTGTTTACATTAGTGAGTGTGTTACTGTAACAGTGTTTGCATTCCTGAGTGTGTTACTGTAACAGGGTTTACATTCGTGAGTGTGTTACTGGTTTTGTAACAGTGTTTACATCAGTGAGTGTGTTACTGTTACAGTGTTTACATTAGTGTGTTACTGTAACAGAGTTTACATTAGTGAGTGTGTTACTGATCCTGTAACAGTGTTTACAGTAGTCAGTGTGTTAATGTAACAGGGTTTACATTAGTGAGTGTGTTACTGTAACAGTGTTTGCATTCGTGAGTGTGTTACTGATCCTGTAACAGTGTTTACATTAGTCAGTGTGTTAATGTAACTGGGTTTACATTAGTGAGTGTGTTACTGTAACAGTGTTTGCATTCGTGAGTGTGTTACTGTAACAGAGTTTACATTAGTGAGTGTGTTACTGGTCCTGTAACAGTGTTTACATTAGTCAGTGTGTTACTGTAACAGGGTTTACATTCGTGAGTGTGTTACTGTAACAGTGTTTGCATTCGTGAGTGTGTTACTGTAACAGGGTTTGCATTAGTGAGTGTGTTACTGGTCCTGTAACAGCATTTAAATTAGTGATTGTGTTACTAGTCCTGCAACAGCATTTACATCAGTGTGTGTGTTTTACTGTATCAGTATATACAGTGAGGGTCAAGGGTGTCGAATTCGGTAGGGACAGCAGGGACAGTAGGGACAGTAAGGACAGGAGGGGCAGTAACACACTCACTAATGTAAACACTGTTATAGTAACACACTCACTAATGTAAACACTGTTATAGTAACACACTCACTAATACCCACATTGCACTCCAGACAAGCTATCACTGCTGAAACGCTACATAGGCTACATAGGCTATCTAGTTATAAAACAATACCAATTTGCTATCGGTAGCAACAAGCAAATTATACATCGTTAGCTCAACGAATTATACAGATATCCACCTTAAGCAATATGAACATAGTAGCAAGCATTGCCAGCATTGTTGCACACGTGTTGTGTCTCAGGTAGGTATATGTAAATTCGGCAAGCTAACTAATAGCTAATTTGCTTGTTGCTACCGATAACAAACTGGTATAATTTTATAACTAGATATATATTATTTGCTTGGATGAGAAGCAATAGTATACAGCATTTCAGTGATCGCTTGTCTGGAGTGCAATGTGGGCAGCTACACGTTCCTTTTATCTCCTTACGTGTTCAATCATGCCTGTTTAGCTAAACCTTTATTTGTCTCAAACTGTAAGTTGCAGTTGCATTGTTTGTGGTTCACTATCTTATGCAGTGGTTAAGGTACATGACTGGGACCCGCAAGGTCGGTGGTCCCTTAACCTTGCATTGCTCCAGGGGAGGATTGTCTGCTTAGTCTAATCAACTGTAAGTCGCTCTGGATAAGAGCGTCTGCCAAATGCCATTAATGTAATGTAATGTAATATAGTCAAGCTAAAGTGAAAACTTCAAAAAGACAAAACATATAAATAGTGTTGTGCAGCACACTAAAGTCAACATTAAACATTTTATGACTAGAACATTAGGAAAAGACGGCAGACACAGTCACGTTTGTCACTGTCAACTTTCCAAAACAGTGCATGTTGTGGTTTGAGCGTGTTTGTTGCTGCAATTCCTCTCTTGACCATTAGGAGTCCGAAATTACCTATTGTACCATTAAAGTAGGCTATTTGTGTCTGACCGAAGAGCTTTTTGTGAAATCAGTTTTTCGAGCGGTTGTCACAGCTTCTCACCTAGAAGTGACCGAGGTGTAAAAACTGGCCCATCAGCCACTGCTTTGGAGGGTCTGGAGAGATTGGGGGCAGGACATAGGTCTGGGGGTGTCAACAAGCTGCATAATGTAGGCATGAGCTTTAGGTGGGAGGTGTAACACTTGAAAGGCAGAGTTTTCAATCATAATTGTAAGCTTTATTTATAAAATAACACATTTCATACATAAAATATGTCGCAAAGTGCTTTAAATTCAGCACTAAAATCACAGCTTTCTGGTTTCTGCACCCATAATGACCTATCACAAAGATTATGAAATCGAATGCTCCGTTCTCATTTCTAAGTATTGCATTTTTATTAAAGGCTAGACTAGGACATGGACAGGAGCGGAATTTGCAGGGGTACTGTGGGTTATTTGTATAAGCATAACCTAAACTCACCGTGTTCCCAACTTCCACCAGAAATTAATGTCCGTACAATGGTAGGTTTTCTCCTGAGGAATATGGTTTATGATTATGGTTGCTTATTGACTATCTCAGACACTAAAACACTTTGATTGAGGTGAATTGGACCAATATTTATAACAACAAATAACTGCACAACGTCCCTGTGTTCGGAAGACCGTGTTCGCTTACTGAACACCTAGCTCTTCATTCTGTGATGCAGGCAGACCCGTAGCCTGTCTGGTTCGTAGTCTCTCGTTAGCAACAGCTTCCCCACCACAAAGTGGAGCACCATTACCATGACACTATATGCAGAAATGCATTGTGTATGTGACTCGTACCAAATTTTTATGAAACCTGAAGGAATTAGACCAAGGCTAATCTGGAAGTAGCCTAATTTTGTATTCATTCGTCCTGAAAGTTGCACTGTCCGAAACATAGTAGATGTCCAAATGAGGAGTTCAGCTGCATAATGTTAAGGCTTGCAGTCAGCTTGAAGAAACGGTATCTGATCTCCAGCAACAAACTATTATTTATTGGAGGAGCTGGCTTAATGGCATGGGTCACAGTTTGTTGAATTAAACAATTATTTTTAGTATATTGATGTGTAGCATTTTTTTATTTATTTGGAGCATCATGGGAGAGACCGGCAAAGGTCAAATGGTGTGCAGACACCACCAACAAGTGAAGGAGAATAAACTGGAACATGACACCACTGTAAAAATTAGTTGTTAGATTTTGTATTCGTCACAATAATTAATCCCACCAATCTTATTAGTCTTATAATAATAACAATAATCGTATTATTGTTTGTAATGTAAATATATAGGTTAAAAATAACAGTACCTGCCTTAAAACAAAAAGGTGCTCTTCAAAGTTCCATTTTTGAAAATTTGAGTAAAGAATTAATTAATGTGCTACACCCATGTGCCTGTGTGTCTGTTAATGATTTGTTGGCCACCAAATTATATCTATAAATTGAGGCTCTAGATGACATTAAATGGCGGTCAGAAGTCTATCATGACTGCAAAACGCCTCAGCTTCTAGTGGGGGTTACATCCATTCCATTCCATTATTGGCATTTGGCAGACGCTCTTATCCAGAGTGACGTACAGTTGATTAGCAGGACACAATCCTCCCCTGGAGCAATGCAGGGTTAAGGGCCTTGCTCAAGGGCCCAACGACTGTGCAGATCTTATTGTGGCTACACCTGGATTCGAATCACCGACCTTGCCTGTCCCAGTTATTTACCTTAACCACTACACTACATCCCCTCCAAACCTCCCACATTTGTGTCCCTACCAATGTCAAAATCAAACCTATGGCCTACTGTATATACACACACTTGAGCAAATATTTTCCAGAAAGAAGATCCATGTCTTTGCTATGATTATAGGCCATCGGTACAGTTCTCGAACATTCCTTGCGATTACAGTTCAGTCAAAAGCAGCGGGAGTGAAACTGCTCCAACATACCCCAGCTACAGTTTGAGTATCTCAGAAACTGCTGATCTCCTGGGATTTTCATGCACAACAATCTCTAGAGTTCGCAGAGAATGGTTGCAGAAAAACATCCAGTGAGCAGCAGTACTGTAGGCAGAAACACGTTGTTAATGAGAGAGGTCAGACTGGTAAACACTGACAGGAAATACAGTCAGTGCATACAGTGGTATGCAGAAGAGCATCTCTGAACACACAACGTGTCAAACCTCTATGTGGATAGGCTACAGCAGCTGAAGACATGAGTCTAAAAAATAAGTCTAATGAATACCTAAATGCTCACTCAGTGTATATTGGGACAGATTTACGCACACGAAGCTCGAAGCACAAAATGCGGCCTGACGAGGGTATGTTGGTGCGGTCACACTCTGCCTGAAATTAACGTCAGTGAATTATGCAATCAGTGAATGAAACTGCCTATGAACCGCATTTTTGGAAAGAGGCAGAGCTTAAACAGCACAGTTGAAACACATGTTGAACTGAATGCCTTTCCTGCATGTGGCATTCAGTCTTTGGATCGGCGGCAATGTAAACGCGTATCCAGTGCAAATGTGTACATGTTCCAGCCGTGGTGGCTGTTGTTGTTTGAATTAAATGTGAGAAGAAACATGGCAATTATTTCTCCCAGAAGCACAATTATTTATATGGCTGGTTGTCTGTCACAGAAGCCTTTCCCTTTTTATTTTCTGTGTTTGGAGGATAACTAATACAAACAAAAACACAACCCTGTTTTATTATTTTTGCAATGCCGGTTGAGCATGCTCTGTTTCTAACAATGTTCTGTTAGGCAAAAAGCATGTCTTTCTGCGATGGACAAAACAGATTAAAAGCAGCAAATGAATGCATTCAGCCTACGCTTTTTTCTTTTTTTTTCACTAGCGGATTTTTGAAACTTCAAACACTGTGATACTGTCACACAGCTTTGCATGAGATACTAGTTAATTTCATAAATTATTTTCTAAATATTTTCTGTCAGAAAACGCCCACCCTTAATTATTGCTAGGCTGCCATCAGTAATTGATATTTAATACTAATAATGTGATTTCTTGGAGTTGAAATACTGTGATTTTTGTTGTAAAGATTTGGAGCCTCTGTCTTGCTTGCGCCTCAGTTTACGCCTGCAATTTAGAGGTGGATAAATATCGCACACAAATCGACGCTCATTAATTGCATGAACTTTAGTAAATCCAACGGAATACACAATCAGCCACACTTATAATATCTCCGCCCTATACTTGCGTGATCCACCCTTGAATGCAAATGCACTAAGGAGAGAAGCGCAGCTTGCGATGACTCGCCTAGATCACAGGCATACTGCGATTCTATCCCCGTGTGCCAGTTTGATATATACAACGCATGTCTCCTGGGAAGAATGCATCATACAGTCCCCTGCAAACATATCGGAACAGCAAGGCCAATTCCTTTGTTTTTGCAATAGATTGAATACATCTGGAGTTGAGATAAATAGGTGAACATGAACATTTCAGAATTTTAGCTTTTATTTCCTGCTATTTAACTACTTAAAAAACACAGCACCTTTTCTATCAGACCACCCCATTTTTTGGTGAGTAAAAGTATATTACATTAATGGCATTTGGCAGATGCTCTTATCCAGAGTGACGTACAGTTGATTAGACTAAGCAGGAGACAATCCTCCCCTGGAGCAATGCAGGGTTAAGGGCCTTGGTCAAGAGGGCCTTGCTCAAGGGCCTAACGGCTGTGTGGATCTTATTGTGGCCACACCGGGGATCGAACCACTGACCCTGCAGGTCCCAGTCATTTACCGTAACCACTACACTACAGGCCGCCCTACAAGTATTGGAACAGAGAGTATTTAAGGAAATGACAGTACATAACATTTAATATTTGGTAGCACATTCCTTGCTTGCAGTAACTGCGACCCACTGACATCACCAAACTGTTGAATTCTTTGTGATGATTTTCCAGGATTTCACTGCAGCCTCTTTCAGTGGGGTGTTCCCTTCAATCTCCTCTTCAGGAGGTGAAATGCATGCTCAATTGGGTGAAGGTCTGGTGATTGACTCGGCCAGTCTAAGACCGTTTTTTCTCTGTAATGAAGTGCTTTGATGTGTTAGCAATGTGTTTTGGGTCAATGTCTTGTTGCATGATGAGGTTCCTCCCAATTAGTTTAGACACACTTCTCCGTCAGTTTGTTTCCCAGAATGTTTTTGTAGACTTGTGTATTCATCCTGCTGCTACCATTATGTGTCACATGATCAATAAATATTAGTGAGCCCACTCCAGAAACAGCCATGCAAGCCAAGGCCATGACACTTCCTCCACCGTGCTTCACAGATGAGCTCGTATGCTTTGAATCATGAGCAGATCCCTTCTTTCTCCACACTTTGGCCTTTCCATCACTTCGGTTGAGGTTAATCTTGGTCTCATCAGTCCATAAAACTTTTGTGGCTCATCTCTGTAGTTCTTTGACAATTGTAATCTTGCCTTCTGATTCTTACTACTGATGAGTGGTTTTCATCTTGTGGTATGGCCTCTATATTGCTGCTCTCTGAGTCTTCTCCGAACAGTTGATTGAGATACCTTCATTCCTGCCCTGTGGAGATTGTTTGTGATGTCACTGACTGAAGTTTTGGGGTTTTTCTTCACAGCTCTCACAATGTTTCTGTCATCAACTGCTGTTGTTTTCCTTGGTTGACCTGTTGACCTGATATCAGTTGTTCAGTACGGCAGAGGTTTCTTTCTTTTTCAGGACATTCCAAGTTGTTGTACAAGCTCCCTCCTTTTCTAAGCTTCAAAATGGTTTGATTTTCTCCCAAAGGCAGCTCTCTGGTCTTCATGTTGGTTTATCTTTTCTAACACAAATGCAGTCTTCACAGGCAAAACCCAAGGCTAAAACTAAGAGTAGACACTCAGAACTATTTATGTTTAATCAATCAATTTAACAGCACACGTCTGGGCAACAAGAAACACCAGTCAGTCACATGTTCCAATACTTTTGCTCACCTAAAAAATGGGTGATCTGATACAAAGGGTGATATTTTCTAAGTTGTTTAACAAATCTACATAAAATATAGAAATAAAAGTTTAAATTTGGATCTGTCATCGCATGTACATCTTTTGACCTCAAACCCAATCGTCTTCAGTGTATAGAAAAAACAATGAAATTCACCTTGCTGTTCCAATACTTTTGGAGGGGCCCTTAAATCTGGCCCTCACATTTTTTAATCTGGCCCGTAGTTTTCTCTAAAATCGCAGAATGGATTACGAAATGAGCTTCATTTTTAACAATCTGGAATTGGATTTATTACATCTCAGTTTTGGCGGCACGGATGGTGCAGTGGGTAGCACAGCCGCCTCACAGCAAGGAGGTCGTGGGTTCGAATCCCCGTCGGCCGGGGCCTCTCTGTGCGGAGTTTGCATGTTCTCCCCGTGTCTGCGTGGGTTTCCTCCGGGTACTCCGGTTTCCTCCCACAGTCCAAAGACATGCATGTAAGGCTGATTGGAGAGTCTAAATTGCCCATAGGTATGAGTGTGTGAGTGAATGGTGTGTGTGCCCAGTGATGGACTGGCGACCCGTCCAGGGTGTATTCCTGCCTTTCGCCCAATGTATGCTGGGATAGGCTCCAGCCCCCCTGCGACCCTGTTCAGGATAAGCGGGTTCAGATAATGGATGGGATGGATGGACATCTCAGTTTTTGTATGATATGAATATGAACACAATAATAATTTGAGATGTCAACCACAAGGGGGCAAATTGGATAGGGTTAAAGCTAACGCCCTTGTCAGTTAGCAAGAGAGTCATTATTTGGCTATCTGGTGTGACTGGATTGGACTAGGAGCTCAGACTTGGATCAGTTCTAGCCTAATTCATATCAGGGGTGCATTAGCGGGACAATTATTTGCAGAGATAAACATGTGCGCCACCATAGCCCAATGACTTCCTTTTAAATGACTTCCTTTTCCTGTGTACCTTTGGGTCTCTGTCCAATCTCTCTACTGGGCGTATTATTGTGGCAGTGTTTTTAGGGCGGTTGGCCTTAGCTAACTGAATACTCCAGATTTTAAGAGATAGAAAGAATGGAATGGAAAGGAACCAGGAGATAAGAGAGCAAATTTTCCATCTGACTTGGAAAAAATAAGACATCCTAATTCCCACCTTCCCAGCATTCAGACCATGTAAACTGAATGAAACCATGGCGTCCGAACCGGAGGCAGTGTCAGAGACAAAGGCACAGAGTCAGCCATAGGGAGCTGGCGTTAAAAGCAGAGAGAAAGGGCGAGGAAGCAGGCGGAATGAGGGAAATCAGCACAGAAGAAGAAAACAGGAGGATGAGCCGCCAGGGATTTGAATGGGATCGAGGAATTGTCATGGGAGCGGGACCTGAAATAGCACAAGGAGCGGAGTCACGGCTTGGAAAATAGGACAGGAGAACGGAATACAGAGTGTGTGCATGAGGAGGATCACTGCTGGAGAGAGCAGAACGGGAATGAGGAAAGAGCAGAACGGGAATGTGGAGAGAGCAGGACGGGAATGTGGAGGGTCACTGCAGGAGAGAGCACAGCAGGAATGAGGAGAGAGCAGAACGGGAATGAGGAGAGAGCAGAACGGAAATGAGGAGAGAGCAGAATGGAAATGAGGAGAGAGCACAGCAGGAATGAGGAGAGAGCAGAACGGGAATGAGGAGAGAGCAGAACAGAAATGAGGAGAGAGCAGAACGGAAATGAGGAGAGAGCAGAGCGGGAATGAGGAGGATCACTGCAGGAGAGAGCAGAGCGGGAATGTGGAGCATCACTGCAGGAGAGAGCAAAACAGGAATGCGGCGGGGAGCATGTAGGAAAAATATGAGCCAAAAAAGTGACGTGTATGGGACATTCGTGCGTACGGGACATATAATGCACACAGGAAAGGACAAGCTAGTCATCAATGAAATACTGAATGAAACAGCGTCTGCCCTCTCCCTCCTCTGCTCAGGAGCGAGAGGAAGAAGTAGGGAGGGAGGAGAGGAGCAGGACTTCTGTCATCTGTCTTCACTTCATCCACTCATCACCCCCTCCTCAGGCTCCTGGATAATGGAGGCATTGGCACGCAGGGGTTTGTGTCTCTCAGTCTTTTTCTGATGTCCTAAACGCTGCGGTCGCTGCTGCGTCGGCAGCTGGCCTCCTGCAGTCTCGGGGCTGCCAGTGCTGACTGGCTCTCTGGCTCGCGCTCCTTGCCTCTCTCAGTAAGATGGCTTCCCTGCCCTCTGTGGGGCGCTACACTAAAGTGCTAACGAGCTAAAGCACCGCAGCTCCGCTCAAGCTAACTGTGCCATGCTAACGAGCTGCGCTACAACTACGCACCTCAATGAACTCTGAGACACACACACACACACTTACACACTCATGCATAAACACACACACACTCATAAACACACACACACTTACACACTCATGCATAAACACACACACACTCATAAACACACACACACTTACACACTCATGCATAAACACACACACTCATAAACACACACTTACACACTCATGCATAAACACACACACACTCATAAACACACACACACTTACACACTCATGCATAAATACACACACTCATAAACACACACACTTACGCACTCATGCATAAACAAACACACACTCATAAACACACATACATATACACTCATGCATAAACACACACACACTCATGAACACACACACACACTTACACACTCATGCACAAACAAACACACACTCATAATCTCATACGCACTCACACTCATAAACACACACTTACACACTCATGCATAAACACACACACACACTCATAAACACACACACACTTACACACTCATGCATAAACAAACACACACTCATAAACACTCACGCACATTTATGCACACACTCACACATACACACACACGCACACACACACGTGTCCAACTTTGCATCCGATTCAATCATTGCAGCACACTGACTTTGTCCTTGCAGTTTCCCCTCACTCTCTCTCCCCATCTCCTTCTCTCCCCTCTCTCCCCCTCTCCTCTCTCCTCTCTTTACCTCCCTCTCTCACATTGTCTGAAATCTCGTTTGGCATTAGCTGTTATGACAGAGTACCTCTCTCTCCCTTTGTCCTTAATCCAAGAGAGAGGTTCTCTTAAAAAAAATAATAAATAAAGAGAACTGGAAAGTCACGGACACACTGCCGAGGTTTCCTTCTGAGAGGACGCTAAAGAAACACACACCCCCACAATCCCCAAAGTCAGCTCTCAGGCTGAAGAGCCAAACCGAAGCCAGCACTGTTATTGCCAGCCAATATCAGCCTGGATATTAAGAGCAAAGTCAGCACCAGTGATTCTCCCCTGCCAGGCTGGTGGTCTAAGACACAATGAGCCAGCCAATAGGGCAGCTGGGGCAGGCTTACACACATATATGTATGTACATGTCAGAATGGGGAAGAAATGTGATCTGAGTGACTTTGACCGTAGAATGATTGTTGGTGCCAGACACTGGTTTGAGTATCTCCAGAAACTGATGTTCTGGGACACACAACAGTCTCTAGAGTTTGCAGAGGACGGTGCGAAAAACAAAAACATCCAGTGGGCAGCAGTTCTGCGGGCTTGTTAATGAGAGTGGAGAATGGCCAGACTTGTCAAAGCTGACAGGAAGTAACAGTAACGCAAATAAGCACACATTACAACAGTGGTATGCAGAAGAGCATCTCTGAACACACAACACGTCAAACCTAGTAGATAGACTACAACAGTAAAAAAATAAGCAAAAATAATACAACTTAAAAAATAAGTCTAATAAATACCTAATAAAGTGCTCACTGAGTGTATGTGTAACTTTGTCTGTACGCTCACAAAATGATCAGCTGACCAGCTGGTCCTACAGTAGATAAGGTAACATGCTAATGAACTTGCTATGTAGCCAGATTCTCTGGTGGGAGAATACAGTGAAAAATGCAGTCAAAATCTTTGAAAAACAGAAGCTAATTTAACCATTAGCTACAGTATCATTAAAAATGTGAATGTGATAATTTATCCAATGCAGTAGGAATTCAGGCATTACAGCGAGAATTCAACCATTACAGTGAGAATTCAGCCATTACAGTGAGAATTCAGCAATTACAGTGGGAATTCAACCATTACAGAGAGAATTCAGCAATTACATTGACAATTCAAACATTACAGCAATAATTCAACCATTACAGCAGAAATTCAACAAATACAGTGGCATTATTTGGTACCAGTGTTCCTTGCAAGTCTCAGTCTCACACATCTCCCCCTCTCTATCCTTCCTCTCTCTCCCTCATCCAGCCTCTCTATCCCTCTCTCCCTCTCCCGCTCTCATCATCTCTCCCTCTTTATCCCTCTCCCTCTCCCAGCCCCCCCCCTTCCCTCCCTTAACCCCCCAACCCTAACCTACAGGTGCTTCAGAATGTATTCACACCCCTTCACCTTCCGTACACTTTATTGTGTGAATAACCCATAACCCATGTCAAAGTAAAAACTTGTTTTTATAAGATTTTGCTAATTTATTCAAAATGACCCAATATTCAGACCCTTTGCTGAGGCTCTCTGAATTGTGGTCAGGTGCATCCTGTTTGCTTTTAATTTTCGTTGTGATGTGTCTAGAACATGATTGGAGTCCATCAAGGAGGTGACCAAGAACCCAACAGTCAGCTTGGGAAGTCCTCTGCGGGAAGGAGTCAGCAGGACTGCATCGATCAGGCCTTCATGGAAGAGTGGCTAAATGGAAGTTAAAGGCATATGACAGCCCACTTGGAGTTTGCCAAACGGCCAAATGGCATTTGAAGGACTCTGAAAGGCTGAGGACAAATATTCTGAGGTCTGATTAGACAAAAATTGGCCAGTAAAGTATCCAAGCACTATGTATGGTGAACACCAGGCACTGCTCCTGGCTAATACCATTGATGGTGAAGCATGTTGGTGGCAGCATCACGTTATGGGGGTGCTTCTCAGTGGCAGGGACAGGGAGACTGGTCAGAATTGAAGGAAGGATGAATGCAGCCAAACACAGAGAGGTCCTTGAAGAAAACCAGCTCCAGAGTGCACATGACCTCAGACTGGGGCAACGGTTCACCTTTCAGCAGGAGAATGACCAGGAGCATCCAGCCAAGACAATGCTGGAGGGACAAGTCTCTGTCTCCTTGACTAGCTCAGCCAAACCCCAGACTTAAACCCCATAGAGCATCTGTGGAGAGACCTGAAGATGGCAGTTCACTGATGCTTCCCATCCAATCTCACGGAGCTTGGGAGGATCTGCCAGGAAGAATGGGATAAACTGCCCAAATCCAGGTGTGCAAAGCTTGTTGAGACTTACCCAAGAAGACTTGAAGCTGTAATTGCTGCCAAAGATTACTAGTCTAAAGATTACTGAATTAAGGGTCTGAATACTTATGTAAATGAGAGATTTCAGATTTAGCTTTGTCATTATGAGTTATTGAGTGTAGATTGATGGGCAAAAATGCCAATTTTATCCATTTAAAATTAAATCTACAACACAATAAAGTGTGCAAAAGGTGAACAGGTCTGAATACTTTCTGAAGCCACTGCATACCGTAACTCCCCACCCACCCTAATCTATACCTTAAACCCCCCAACTCTAATATATACCCCCCCAACCCCTTATTCCACCCAGTCCTGGACCACTTCTGTGCCTTTTGGCTATGATCAAGGGTCCCCTGTGGTCAAAGCCAGAGGTCAGGTGAAATAATCTGGGAGGGTTTATTGGCTTACATTTTGAGCGGGTTTGGAAAAGTAGGACTTGATTTGGATTACGATTAGGAAATCTTTGCAGTTGTACACAGAGTAGATATAATAAAAAATGTTTAGCTTTTACCAACGCTTTGGCCTCGACTCAATGCTTCCAAAACGAAGTGAAAAAATACACCCTAGTCTTAAAATCCCAAAACCAGTAGTAGCCAAGCTGAAAGCCCACGCTCAGCATTGGCCTTTACAGATTTCTCAGAAAATTCAAAATTCATCATTAATTTAAAAAGTAAAAGAATGCGGGACGTCCCCTCCAAGCGAACCCTGCAGTGAGCATTAAACAAACATAGAACACAGCAGACAGGAACATCGACTCCTGCCCGTTTTAAATCTCTGCTGGAAGGCTGACCCCCCACCTGTGTCCGCCTAACACACAATATGATTCCAGGTGCGCCTAGTTTGGTTGCTGGATTGCGTGAAGTCAAGCATAGCTTTTAGTCGTTCTGACCGAGATTGTGCACCTTCCTGATGGGGAAAAGGTTATATTCAGAAGGCCAGTGGTGACTCACCACCCCACAGATTAATGTTGCTCAATCGATTGGGAAGCTGAAATGTATGTGTAGTTTGTTCATGATTGCATTTTCATTACCAGAGCAATCTGCTTAATGCACGAAGCAGGGACTCTGTTGGAGCCAAACGAGCTGCGATGGGCTCTCAATGGTGAAGTGCATGCTGGGATGCGTTCTCGATGGTGAAGTGCATGCTGGGATGCGCTATTGATGGTGAAGTGCATGCTGGGATGTGCTCTCAATGGTGAACTGCATGCTGGGATGTGCTCTCAATGGTGAATTGCATGCTGGGATGTGCTCTCAATAGTGAACTGCATGCTGGGATGTGCTCTCAATGGTGAACTGCATGCTGGGACACTGTCCCTGTGCTAAATCCTGAAGCACAAACAGGCCATGTCCTTCTTGCATTTAAAGGTCCAATATTGTGGAAACTGACATTTTTGCCCTCGTTTAGTGCATTATATAGGAATTGGAGGTGTTATAAAACACTGTGAAAGTATCCAGTCCCCAAATAAATCCATACAATCCGCATGAATTAAATGGCAACCAGGAGAAATCCAAGCGTCGGCCTCAGACAGTGTTCAGTTCATTGTGGAGCTAGCCAGCCAATCACAACAGCGGTTCATTGACATTGATGAGCCTTAAAGACACAGTCACTAAACCAGCCTGTTCCTGGTAAAGCTCATGGAGCTGGAGAATGGACATGTAAAACTGGAGAGATTGTTTTTGGTACTTAAAGCCACACAAACGTCTCGTTATAGATATCAGGACCTAAAATAAAACATTGGAAATGTGTATATATATATGGGACTACAGGCGTGTTATCAGCAGGGCTGCAATCACAGGAGCACTTTTTGCATGAAGCTTCCCAGTTAGGTGCATGGCATTATTATTGTCTCATAAATCATGAAATTAATCATATGAAACTTACACAAATAAAATGAGATTCAGTAATACATTCTGAGCCTAACAAACAAAATAACTGGTTCACAAATAATATGAAATATGAAAGAAATATGAACAGCCAAATGTCAATTTGTGTTTGGTTGATCTTTATTATTAGCATAGTATCTTATATCATTGGAAAGCCTGTTCACTTCCCTTTACAAGGATGGCCCGCGTGTAAGGATCATGCATTTGTGGGATGAGCAGCACAGCTGATTATGTGGGTGGGGTCCCAAGTAAAATGTGCCAAATTTCCCTGCCAATGTCAAATATTGTTTTGTTTTGTTATTGACTCTATTGTTTTCTACACAATTTTGAAAGAAATCCATGCTGGGGTGGGTAGAGTAGGTGTGTGCATGTCATTTGCATAAAGTGTTCTCCAACCAATCAGGTTCCGGCAGTGTTCCGTTTCATATTGATCTGTAACAGCTGGCTTGCCGACTTTGAAAAGAAACCGTTAAATTAAACTGACAAATTAGTGGGCGTCAACAATTTTCCAATTTGGATATCTGATCTATATATGGCATCACGATTCAGGCATATATTTGCAGCAGAACACACCAGTTTCTTAAATCCGAAATTATATAATTTCATATATGTTGAAATAATGGCATGGATTCAAATGTTTCCCTATAACGTAGGCATACAAACATGTGTACAGCTAAAAAGGTTTGATTGAGGGTGTAATTGCCCATTAAGAGGCATCCTTTCATAACGCCCACATTACTCTATCCAATCACAGCAGGTGTAGGCACACTTCTGCCCATACCCAATCATACCTGACATCACAGTGCTACAAACAGACCCATACCCAGCCTGTTTACAGCATAAATTGGGGCCCTGTCGGGCTAAAGCTCTCCGATAGCTTGCTAGCTTCTACAGTTACTGCAATTGACAAGCTGCTAAAACAACAGAATGTGATAATACAATGCACCAACTGCGTCAGCTTCTCCACCTCAGACAAGCTGCCATACGTTTATAAAAAGAGAGAATCGCGCCGGATACCTCTGAGGTTTTGTTTGGAGTGGCTTTGGCAGGATTAGCGCAGAAGATGCTGGGACGACATTAGCTCAGGAGATCTGACTGTTGGAGGGTCGCTGGTTTGATCTCCCTTCCCTGGGTGTCTTTGAGCAACCTAACCCCCAATGAAATAATATCATACAAAAATAAAGTGAGATTCATGCCTTACAAACAAAAGAATTGGTTCGCAAATGGAAATAATTGAGCCACGAATATATATATAATGTATACACGTCTATTGAAGTGTATAGCGTTTTCTATGTGGATAATACACGTGCAGTCCATTTACCGTTCACTGTTTTGAAAATGGAGAAACAGGAAGGGGTGCTGCACTGCTGTTCTGTATCGTTCGAGGGGGCGAGCCCTCCGGACCGTGTGTGGACATCGTGGCTCTTGCTGCGGGTTTTGGGCTTTGCCCGGCATTGCGGTAGCTGACGCGTCGTTGAATTTCAAAGTGCCGGAGGAAGTCAGCGTGGAGTAAAACAGGGGGCTCCCGCTACGAGCACTGAGTGACTGACCGGCCGGCACGGAGGTGCTGACAGTGCATCCGCCAGAGGAGGAGGAAGAGAGGAGGAGAGGAGAGAGGGAAAGGGAGGTGAAGAGATAGACTCACAAGCAGCTCCTCAGTCATGAGGAGAATAGAGAGAAACGGCAAGTTCTGCAATGCAGCACCAGGCAGCAATGGCTTAAATTACAGACACACACAACAGAGGAGAATCACACTAACTCACAACACACAACACAGGGGAATCACACTAACTCACAACACACAACACAGGGGAATCACACTAACTCACAACACACAACACAGGGGAATCACACTAACTCACAACACACAACACAGGAGAATCACACTAACTCACAACACACAACACAGGAGAATCACACTAACTCACAACACACAACATAGGGGAATCACACTAACTCACAACACATGACAATCACACTAACTCACAACACAGGACAATCACACTAACTCACAACACAGGGCAATCACACTAACTCACAACACACAACGCAGGGGAATCACACTAACTCACAACACACAACACAGGACAGTCACACTAACTCACAACACACAACACAGGGGAATCACACTAACTCAGAACACACAACACAGGGGAATCACACTAACTCACAACACAGGACAATCACACTAACTCACAACACACAACACAGGACAATCACTAACTCACAACACACAACACAAGACAATCACACTAACTCACAACACAGGACAATCACACTAAATCACAACAAAGGACAATCACACTAACTCACAACACACAACACAGGACAATCACACTAACTCACAACACAGGGGAATCACACTAACTCACAACACAGGACAATCACACTAACACACAACACAGGAGAATCACACTAACTCACAACACAGGAGAATCACACTAACACACAACACACAACACAGGACAATCACACTAACTCACAACACAGGAGAAACACACTAACTCAACACACAATGCTGCTTGTCATTTGTCATTTTAGTTATATTGTATTAATTTCTAGTTTGTGACTGTGCTGACATGTTTTATGCTGGAAAGTCAGGGGCTGGAAGATATCAGTCCTTTCTGCTGGTTCTGTACTTGTCCAGTCATTCAGGTCCAGAAAACATCACGCTTCCATTTTTTCTCGGCTCGACTGAGAACAGACTCACGCGGCAAGCAGGAGCTGCACCATGCAGCCTTGAGATGGCAGTCAGTGGATTAATGCTGCACTACATATCCCCAGAGAAATGCTGCTTCTTGAGTGCATGAGAGGTGTGCACGAGAGCAGTGCACGAGAGCAGTGCATGAGAGGAGTGCATGAGAGGAGTTCTATTGCTTCAGCTTCAGCTGAATTTGGGATGAAAAATTTGATTTTTTTTATTAAGGAGGTATTATTTATTCAGAGATACTGAACACAAATAACTGCAAGGTCAGCAACGTGCCAGACAACAAGTTAGAATTCAGACATGTCACCAACACTGGGCAGCCTGTAGCCTACTGCCTAGTGGCTAAGGTGCATGTTTGGATTAGACTAAGTAAGAGGGCTTGTCCTTTGAATAAAAGCGGCAGCTAAATAAATTAGAAGGAACACATTCATGAAAACCCCCCCCCAGGAGGGGCCCCACGCAGATCCAGGCATTGGGAAGGACACTTCCCCGGTCGTTTGTCGGAGTCCTCCTCCAGGGGCCCCTGCCACTGCAGCGTGTGCTGTGGTCGCTGCAGAGGACACGAGGCGAACGCACCGGGGGAAGGCGAATTAACCAGCCCGTCCCGCTGCCCTGATCAGTGTTGCCCCCAGGGGGGGGTGAATTAACCAGCCTGCCCCGCTGCACCGATTGGTGTTGCGCCCGTGGGGGGTGGGGGTTTACCACACCGCTGGAGCCCCCATCCTCACACACCGGCACACTTCCTGCCAAGCGGCCCATGGTCACATGACACCCCTTCTGTAAAATACACCTATGCCAGCTTGACCGGCTGGTCTAGCTGGGTATGAGCTGGTCATGAAGCTTGTCAACCAGCTAGTGCTGGTAGCTTATCTGAGCCGGTCGACCAGCTGTTTCAAAACATAGCTTGAGCCGGTCAAACTGTGTCAAGCTGGAAACTGGTCTGTACTGGTCAACCAGCTTGTTTCACAGCCTAGCTTGGGCTGTTTTTTTCAGCAGGGACAGCCGTTCAGATATGCTCTGGGGAGACGTAAAACACCGCCACACAATGAGGCTCATTGCCTGCGTTCTATATTTAGAAGGCAGGAGAGCGCCCGAGGGAAAATGAATAACGCTCACCATTCAACCTTTCAGACCTTTTCACAGGCCTCAGGATGGAGCATATCCCTATATCCCTATACCCCTATACCCGTCTGTCCACTGTTCATATGCGATTATTTCCCGTCAGGGTCGGGGCGCTGCGGCCTACCCCAGCATGCATTGTGCCGGAAGGCCACCCAGGACACGCTGGCAATCTAACAGAGGGAGCGCACACACACACACACACACCATTTACTCACGCACGCACAGACACACATACGCGCGCAGACACACACCCACACCATTCACTCACGCACACACATTCACTCACGCACACATACATGCGCGCACTCACTCACTCATGCACACGTGCACCAATTTAGACTCTCCATTCAGCCTAACCTGCACGTCTTTGGACTGTGGGAGGAAACTGGAATACCCGGAGGAAACCCACGCCAACACAGGGAGAACATGCAACCTCCACACTGAAGGGTCCCCCGGTGGGACTCAAACCCAGGACCTCCCTGCTGTGAGGCAACGGTGCTACCGTGCCGCCGATAACTATAATGATAGCGATATGCCGTTTTTAAAAAATCGTTCTAACTCAAAGTGAACGGCAGAGTCCATACCGCAACTATAACGACTATTAAGCCAATCAAAATCCTTCCGCATTTACAGGGCGTCAGATCCAAAATGGTCGACGACATAGCCGAGAGGCTATTCAGAGAACGTCATCGTTCATCAGTGCGGATGCTCATATCGTTATCACCATAGTTATTGTTATAGTTATCGTTCTTGGGGTGGAGGGAATGAAGTGGAAGAAGCAGATTTGAGCGTCCCGGTCTTGTAGCTAAGTATATACAGGTTAAAAAAAGCCAGTGAAAAGTGTGCCTTGCAATGCAATTACCTGAAATTAACAGAACATGGAGCACATTGAATAGAATCAAAGAATAGAATCAAAGCACCAATTACGCTGAAGGTTGAAGACATCGGAGGGGAACAGGAGAAAACGGTCACTGTTATATGTTAGGTTATTTATATTTTTGCTTCATTTGGTTTCATCGCAGAGCAACTTAACTCTGCCACCGGCCATTTCTCATTCCTGCGTATTCATTATAAGAATAAAGGGTTGCACACCTGACCATGTAGACTACAGGTGCTGGAGACCGAAAGCCAAAAATAAAACAAAAACTCCGCGACAGTCTCCTGCTGTGTTCGCAACTTTTATTGATTGCAAAAAATGACTTACGCTTCAGACATATCTGTCCTTCGTCAGAATCTATATTAATTATGAAATCTATTACTTGGTTTTGACAGTGCTGTACAATAAAGTGGCACAATAAAGTGCTTTCTATAAGCTCTGATATAGCAAAACGCAAGGCGGTTTTCCTCTTAAAATGATCTTAAGTTGCCTTGAAGTAAGCATGTCTTTCTTCTGGCACTTTGTGTTAATGCAAGTGCATTATTTTCATCGGCGTTGCATTAACGCTTTCTATGGTAAGTGCAATCTCTGTGAATGTGTCTTTGAGGCTGATAAATTGACCAAGACTGTTAATAACACCTCAGTGGGAAAGGCAGTTTCCAGGAACAAATGCCTCCTTGTTAATGACCAAGTATCAACTGGAATGATTACAGGAACAGAAGGAAGGTATTCTGACATTTGTACATGCTTTTGATGTGCGATGCATTTAAAGCCAGTTATTTATGATGTGTTCATCTGAAACGGGGTCCCTTCATTAACGCAAACTTCATTTGAAATCCAACCGCTCCATTTTCTGTGAGCTGATAATGTAACTTCACTTTTTAAGCTATGTTTCTGTAATAGGCTGTGAAATATTAAATAATCATTTTCGAATGCACCCGAGACACATTTGGTCATATGGGTGACCTGCACTTGAAAAGCGTTCTTCAATTGACATTTTTTTAAAGATACGTTTGAACCAAAAATAAATAGATCGTAGATCATAGATCGACAATTTTGTAAGTCTTTAACCAACACACAGACACCATTCATCCCATATAACTTAGTGTTTACCATGTATCATACCATGTACTTATTATCAATATCAGGACTAGAAATATTGTGTCACAATAGGATTCACAATATGGGCCACAGTTCTGCAAAGCTCTGTACTCTAGTATGCTACAGAACTGCAGTCGATGCAGAAATGTAGACCGGGTGGCTGCTGACTATTACAGGAACTGTAGTCTACCCTACAATTACCATGCTGAGTGTAGAAACAATGGCACATGGTGTAGCGTGTTTAACAGGGTAATTTTAGAGGAGACGTGTTTGGGCTATGAGTGAACATTTAAAGGGGGATTGGATGCTTTCGCTTCACTTTGATGTACAATTGTGTGCCTGACAGCACTGTGAACTTGCAGGTTTTAGATAGGCTGCAGCATTCTGAGCTGTTCTGAGTCAAACGTATGGGGGGGGGGGCACGTTTCATATCGGGTACCCTGCGCGTACCAGCAGATATCGCATAACTGCTTACAGCAGTTGATGAAATTACAATCATCCTTCGCAGAAACCAGTTTAACTGCCGGGCAATTATGCCTGACTTAGCGGGACTTGTTCGGCAATTACATGTTTGTGAAATTCACTGAATGCTTGATCATCCTCGGCAAATGCGGGGCGCTGGTGAACAGTTGGTGTTGAGTTTGAGAGTGCCGAAGGCTACGTGCACAATCGTGAGCTCGACCAGAGTCCGCCGCTAGCCTGGACCTGTAGCCATACGCGCGAGGCGCCAGAGGAGAGCGCAGCCTCCGCTGTCCGTATAGTCCATAGATCAGGGGTGCACAACTCCGATCCTCGAGGGCTGGTCTGTGTACTAGTTTCTGTTCCAACCAATTGCCTTGTTTTTAATTTGCTGACAGCGCTACTAGGCAAATTAGGCTACCCTGGTTCAGGCCTGTACTTGAGCACAGTAAAACTACTAGGATACACTTGCAGTGTGCAACAGTAGCCGGTACTCATACACATGTCAGATAAGACAAAATCCTAAAACGGATCGGCCCTTGTTGTGCGCCCCTGCCAGAGATGGTGTAGTCCCCCAGTCCCTGTGACGTCGGGACTTAAAGCAAAATAAATGTCATCAACCAAGCAGCACCAGCTTGTCACCCGGAGCACAAAGATCACACGGAGGTTAAGTGCCTCAACGTCCAGCGCCTTGCCAAGTCACCATTGACGGACAGATTTTTTTTAAGTAACAAAAGATCCCCCTGAAAAGTGATGATTAAATCATTACGAAGCCTCGCATAGTTAAAGTATATGTGTTCATAGAGAAAATGTATCCGTTTACCTTCTGATTAATGAACACGGGGTGACCTACACGCCCGAACTGTTTTCTACAGTAGGCCAACTCCTAAATTCCGTTCAGCAGCGTTTGAAATTGCATCGTCAGAGCAGGCGCTTCTCAAATGATTCGTTGAAACAACATGTTCTATAGCCTATAACGCGACCGCACAACATACTCATTCTGTGAAAACTGTCGCCACATATTATTCAGTCTCGCCAGATGCTCGATATTATTATCACTTGTATGCAGCACATATGTCTGCGTTCAACTACATCACTATGCAAATATACATTTTAAACTCGGGTGCGCTTGCGTCATGTCTAACCTAGCTTTGGACATTTCTATCTACAGAAAGGCTGGGCTGTACAATCATGTTCACTGTGACATTGTCTTAGCCAATAGCCACTGAACAAACCGGAATTGGAAAGACCAACGAAATCGCAACTTCAGGGGTTCCAAAATCATGCCAGACGAACAACTGTACCAGCAAAGTGAGATACTGGTTACTTCCGCGCCATTTCATAAGTCACGGGTACCCACATTGGCATTAGTCAATTAATAGATAGTCTATAGGCCTACATAGGCCTATCTGAATACAGTAGTCTGCAACCTCTGTTCCAATTGATCCTACGGTCCCGATCCTTTAATTCAGTCCGTGTGAATCTATTTATCGTCACAGATATTGTTAAACAGGAACGTAATGCACCGTTACAATGGCCCTGCACATGTGCCCAAACGCGGGACTAGATCATTTACGAGCACATGATAAATTGTGACAAAAACAAGTACATTCAACCCCAGGGTTAGCGTTAGGCGTCGATATGGAAGAATGCTTCACTTAAGATATCTATGGCCGTGGCCTGCTGTATTCGAGGATATAGATTAAAAATCCTTGAGAAATAAAACGCAATTTTGGCTAGCCACTGTGGGAAAACGTGGCTGTTGTTTCTATATGCAGAACAGGCAGGCGCATGAATAGACCAACAGAGACATATAGCCTAGATTCATCGATAAACGGATTCGGACAACTTCCACGGATCAGCAAAAAAGAGAGGGGACGCAATTCCCTCCAATGTTATTCCCGATCGAAGACTTGAAAAGGCTAGCACCAGCATACCCGCTCCTCCGCGCTCTCTCTCTCTCTCTCTCTCTCTCTCTCTCTCTCTCTCTCTCTCTCTCTCTCTTTCTGTAAGCCCGTATCTTGGTCTACTGCAGTAGAAATGAGCGCGTAGTCAGCTAGTATCGGCACCGCAGTGTTACGCTATAGCACAATGAGAGAGGGACCCAGAGTCGCTCGCACCAGCGGTGAGCGACCCAGCGCGGACCCCTGCATTAGCACCGATATCATATTATTGATGACAATACAGATTAAATATACACTGACGGCGCAAGAAATTATGACGCCATTCCAATTGCTCGGACGAAAAAAAACCGTCCACATTAGCGGGCATCACGGAGATTAGGAGGTCGTCCCTGCAGTGTTATTAAGGTTCAAAGTAGGCTATGCAAGCCAGACGATTTGAAATATAGGCAACACATGGGACTATCATATCTTTAGTCACATAATAATGACCATACGTTATGCGGGAAAACAACCGTTGTTATATGAACTACATACGAATTACAACGACTCTGACCATTAGTGATATTCAGGTATTTGATTTTTTACACACTGATTCCGTTCGTTGCTCCGCGGCTGCTGGTGCAATGCAATGGACCTACGGTCGCCACCGGTTCGGTGAAGTTTGTTAACCTAGCCTATATCGTTAGCGCTCAAGTACCACGTGCCACTCTCCATCCTACACATGACTGTAGACTGTGTTTTTCTACACGTATGCTATATATAACCGACCTCTCGTCTCTGTCATATACTGTACGTGGCCTAGAAGGTACGTTTATCTCATTTTCTCTAGAACAAATTGAGGATCAAGACGCAATTCAGTCAATACACTCCTGATATACCGGAGTCAACAGAAAATACGACTGAGCACACAGTTATCCGGGTCACGGGACAGATTTGTCTTCTTAAATCGATATGGATTTTTTCAACTTAACAGTTAGACAGGAAGACAGACAGGGGGATCACGGGACAGACCTTCAGATTTAGAACAAGCACCCCGCATCTAACGATGTATGGCATCACATCAGTCGTACTACCATTCGATGCTTATGTATTATGAATGTTTCCCAAACAGTAGCGAGGGTCTCTGTCAGTGACCCTCACTGCGGCATGGTCGCATTACAGTAGATAATATACATCCTGTAAAATAACAGAGGGTGCTGTAGCATGCAGCTGCAAGGGGCTCGCAGAACCTGCAGACCAGTCGATGCAATGCAGGTTTCGCAGAGAACCGCAGACTGCAGGTTCTTCCGCGGGCTGCCCAGCGCGGCTCAGAGGGCAAACAGTGCGTTGTCATACATTATCACACAGCAGCGCTCCCGGTCGCGTGCCAGAGACGGCTGCCAGCTGACTGCAGCCGCGTCACTGAGAGAAATACCCAGCGGTCCCTTGTGATCCGGCAGAGGACGGGACAGACGGACACTTCCTGTTACATGGTTCGAAATCAGCAGGTGCAGAACAGAGGGGAAAGACCGAGCGTCTCGATATTGTCAGACACCTGACTGATCCTGGGAACCATAAGTCAGTGCACATACAATGGAGCTGCACCAAAAAAAATGCTTGTATGTGCGCGCGTGAACGTGAAGCCGTCCGCCTCAATGGGAGGGAGAGAGAAAGTCTGAAAGTTGTAGATTGATTCACAAATATAGACTGAACGCAGACTGCCCACACACACACAGCAAGTCTCGGAAAGCAAATACACCTGCCTATTATTAATCTATTAATCATTAAAGCCCCTGCTGTACGTTACGATCATTTGCTGGCACAGTAACGCCCATAGTCACAATCAACAGAACAGTAACGATGTCCACATTGCTTAGTGCAAAGCTTGGTTTTCAGCGTACTTCGTAAACAGTGAAAACCCCGGGCATTTAGAATGGTACATATGTTCAGCTGTCGGCCTACAGCTGGTAGCCTACAGAGTGCATTTAGTGATATGTGGGAGGAGGAAGATTCAAATTCAAAAAGATGAAACAGGCGTACGAAGGAGAAGAAGAAAATGATACCTATCCACAATACAGTGACTTGAAGTCGGGCTGCGGCGTTGATAGCACAGATAAATGGGTAGATTGCTAAAGGATGGAAATAGCTGCATTCACATAATGTGTTTTGCAAACCAACTCGGGACACGAGGGAAGAAACGGTAACAGGTGACGTTACTGCGATAAACGAGAAACAGGACACCTATGGCGAGATGGCAGGATGCAAGACTACGGTGGGAAACGGGGGCTGGAACCAAATCAAAACGAAATATGACGGACATACAAGTGGCATTTATATCAAATGGAAATGTTATTTTTAAAGCAACGAAACGCTTCCACAACTCTTTAACTCAAAATTTAGGCCAGCCCCTGTACTGGAGATTGATGACCATCCCGAGAGAGAGGCGGACGGGGGCGGCGTGACAGAGAGGACGGAGAGGGTAAGAGACAGGGCGAAAAGTGACAGAGATCCGAGTTGGCGGGAGGAAGGGCTATGAATATGAACAACGAAATAGCGTGAACAGCGAGATTAGAGTCGCGCGTAAAACAACTAAACCGGGCTACGACAGTGATTTAAATCTAGAGAGTTGACAGGAATGCAATATGGTATACCAACTGGAACAAAGGGTAAAATAAAACGAACAACGAGAAGGAAAACAGTGAAGAGCGGCGCAGAGCATCTTCTATAACCAGGCAAAATGTTCGCGAAAGGCATGACTATGCGGAATATTCGTTTTATACAATAACGAACGTACACTATATTTAGATGCACTACAGTTTACTCATACATTACACCGCGACCTTACATGTCTTTTCAAAAACATCAGCTATGGATGTCAGAACACCAGCCTGCCAGAACAAGGTATATCTAACATAATACATACATACATAATCTCGTATATAACCAGATACAAATAAAATACCATCCATAGCCATAACTTAAAACGGTTAAGCAAATTGTACAGGAGCGTCTCATTACCGTGACGCGGACCCATTCAACCAAGATAGTAATTAAAGGCAACTCACCCGCGCATATTTCGAAGAGTACGGATCCTCAAAAAGCGCCCAAATTCTGGGTTGCCAGACTCTCCACCAGCTGGCTTTCCTGCCGTCTTCTTGCATACACAGTCTCTTTAGGTCTCCGTCCGCGCCTCCTGTTAGCGCGGGGTCGTCTTCCGGAGCTTCGGGTTCGGGGGTCTCAAAGCTGTCCAGCGCCTCCTCTGCGTCCCTGTGTTGGCGATAATTCATCCAGCAACACGCTTCCACGTCTGTTTCATCGATGCCCCAAAACGCCAACTCCTCTTCGAACAACGGACCGCAGACGTCGTTCGGACAGTGCAACTTTCCCGTTCGGTAATAGTTGAGGATGAACGCGAAGGTGTTTGGATGACGGTCAAAGAAGAACTCGTCGGATTTGGGGTCGTAGTCGAAGTTGCTAAACGCATCCGGCTCGGTAAGCCACGACAACCGGGTGCCGGGCAACGTCTTGAGGGTGCTGCGGTAGGTCTCGTGCCGCACCCCTCCGCAGTTTATCACGATCTTCTCGCTTTCTGACGGACAAGTCATGTCTGCGCTGGAACATGCTTTGTTGGACGACTTGTTCCCACCCTTTCGCCCTTTGAATGAGGAGACACACACCGAACTGAGCATAGGGGACCGGAGGGAGGGAGAGGAGGAGAGAGAGAACGGACGGAGGCGGGGGGGAGGAGGAGTCTGTAGAGAGAGAGGGAGAGAGAAAGGGATAGATTTAGTTAAAAAAATGTACCTGATTTTCATTGAGAGGGTAAAATCTACCGATGTATTACCAACTTTAACGTACAGTTAAGCAAACATGCCGCAGTATGTAGCTAGTTTAATGATTAATTGTGTGAAGACACAGTTCTGTTAATCTGGCACACACTGCAGCAGAATTCCGGCAGCTGACCTACCACTGAAAGAAGCTCGAATTTGGGTACTTCGGGGTTCACAAAATGAAACATAAACAATTTACTTACGATAATGACATTAGTGAATTAGGCAGACATTCATGAACAGGCATTTCTACCATACCAATAGCCGACAGTAACTAACATCAGATACTAATGAGACATATAACTGCTTATCAAGCAGGAACAACACATTACAAAGAGACACATCCACCATTACAATTAAAAACAAAAACATTCACACATCAATATCCATGGTATAAACAGTCAGAAAGTTATGGGGCAGGGAGGACACATATGGAAAGCACATTGTGAATTTGGAGTATGTAAGCCTAGGGGTTAACATTGATAAGAAATTATATAACCAATATTTCTCCAAAGATTGAGGTATATGTATTTGCACAAAATCTTAGAATAATCCTCCTCTCTCTCCCTCTCTCCCTCTCTCCTCATTATTCCTTTCTTCCAGCCTGTCACTTTGTCTCTCGATGTCCCTCAATTCACTAAAACACTTTCTTCAATTAGGCCACAGGGAGATGAATATGATTAAGTGTTCCACCCCCTCCTTTTCCCCCTTCCTTCTCTCCTCCCTCTCCTTGCTCATCCTATGCGAGTAAGAGAGAGAGAGAGAGAGAGGAGAGAGAGTTAGAGAGCAATTGAGAGAGAGCTTCAGGCAGAACGATTATTTGCTGAGCTCCACAAAATGGAGAGAGAAAGGCCTGTAGACCATTAAAGACCCTCTCCCCCCCTGCCCAGCTCTGTGTTAATGTGCCTAGGAGTGCATTCAGCACAGTGAGCCTGTTTACACTACCCAACAATTAACCCTGTACCAGCACCCAGTCCTGCTGCACACGGCACATTCACATGCAGTGCAGTCCGTATGTATTTGGACAGTGACACCATTTTTGTCGTGTTGGCTTGGTACTCCAGCACATTGAATTTGATATAAAAACAATGACTATGAAGTTAAAGTGCAGGCTTTCATTTGAGGGTTTTTTTTAAGTGTTTTTATTTTTATTTTTTATCCTTACTGGGTGAACAGTGTAGGAATTGTAGCCGTTTTTTATACATAGTCGAGCCCATTTTTAGGGAACCAAAAGTAATTGGGCAATTGGCTGGTCAAATGTTTCTTGGACAGGTGTGTTAAGTTTCATTGTTGGTTCATGCATAAAAGAGCTAGCATAAGGTGCCATCTGCATTTTGAGTCTGTTGTTGTCTCTCAACATAAGGACCAAAGAAGTGTCACTGAAAAAATAAATCGAGATTCAGCGTCAGCATGTTCACAGAGAAGGGGAGGGTGATTTGAGGGTGTTGCTCATATTCCTCTCTTGACCGTTAGAAGTCCAAAATTACCTATTGTACCTTTAAGAAGCAAGAAGGCACTGTTGAGCTCAGAAATGGCAAACAGCCTGGTAGACCACAGAAGAGCAGTGTAGGGGATGACAGAATAATCCTTTGAATGGTGAAGAAAAATCCCTCTGTACCTGTTCAACAGATCAAGAACACTATCCCGGATGTAGGCATAGATGTGTCAAAGATGACCACCAAGACTACCCCAGCATAACCCCAGAAGGTTCAGCGCAAGACTACCCCAGCATAACCCCAGAAGGTTCAGCGCAAGACTACCCCAGCATAACCTCAGAAGGTTCAGCGCAAGACTACCCCAGCATAACCTCAGAAGGTTCAGCGCAAGATGCAAACCCCTGGCAAGCCTCAATAATAGAATGGACAGGTTACAGTTTGAAAAAACATGAATTAAAAAACCTGTAGAGTGTTCTGGAACAAATGAGACAGATATGGACAGATGAAACAAAGATCAACCTGTATTAGAGTGATGGAAAGAGGAAAGTGTGGAGAAAAAAGGCAACAGCTTGTGATCAAAATTATACCACCTCATCTGTCATGGTAGAGTTAGTGTTATGGCGTGGACATGTATGGCTGCCAGTGGAACTGGCTCACTTGTGTTCATTGATGATGTCACTGCTGTCAGCAGAAGGATGAATGCATGAAGTATCAGGAAACATCTTGTCTGCTCAGATCCAAGTGAAGCAGCAGAAGATACCCAGCATCTGATGATGTCTATGGGTCATAGACTTCAGGCAGACATTGATTGCAAAGGATTTGCAATGAAATATTGAATATGATGACTTTATTTGAGTTGATGACTTTATTTGTCCAATTACTTTTGGTCCCCTAAAGGGGGGGGGGGGGGGGGGATTTATAAAAAGGGCTGTCATTCCTTAATGGTTCACCCAAAATGGAATGAAAGTCTGCACTTTAACTTTATGACTGTTTGCTGGAATGAAATACAGATAAAAAACAAGAATTGTGCCACTGTCCAAATACCTACAGACTGCACAGTATGCTAATCTGCATTAAGTACACAGCCCATGTACACATACTGCAGTTTGTTCATCATTAAGGTCACATTCTCTAACTGCGATTTTGTCCTCCGTGAGAGGATGAGGAGAGAGGTCATCCGCAGGCTTTTAGGAGAGCTGAAGCGAGGCAGAAAAGGAGACAGAGGGCTGGAGCATGAGGCTAGGAGGGGAGAGGAGCACAGGACTGGACACATGGGTAAACTGGCCTCCACACATCCACAGCGCACGGGGAACCAGCAGGGACGGCGCCAGGAAAGAGTGAATGATTTTTGCTGCGGTAAAAAACAAGAATGATTCTTGTGCCCTTCAACGCTCTCTCTCTCTCTCTCTCTCTCTCTCTTGCTCTCGCCGGCTCTCTCCCTGTCCCCCCTCCCTCCTTTCTGTGCTCGCAATGCGGAGGCAGTTTTTAATGGTCTAAAGGACCCCCATCAGCCCTGTCATTGTGTGCCTAACCTTCTTTTCCCCCATCCTATTCCAGTGATACCCCCATGTGCCCCCTCCCACTCCCCCTCCCTTCCCCTCTCTCGTGTTCCGCATAGAGGAATCGGATTTCACTGAACGGACTGTGCTCTCTCTCTCTCTCTCCTTCTCCCTCTCTCTACTTTGCTGTCCTCTCTACCTTTTCACTGTGGTTTCCTGCCTGCCGTCCTCTCCGGTTCCTTCATTCTCTCCTCCTCGCTGCCTAATCCATCCTCCTTTTCTTGTTTTTTTCTCTAGGCTACATCCTGTCTCAGTGTTATGAGCTCCTATCATTGCTTGTGCTTGTAAATTCCACCCTGTGTTTTTTTTCCGCATCTCTCTCTCCTAGCCATTCTATGAATCTTCCTTGAGATTCCCTGTCCTCCCCCCTTCTTATGGTTTTCCGGCCTTTTGTCTCATCCTGCACGTTTGCATCCATACTCTACACTTTCTCCTCCTTTCCTCTCCACACATCTACCGATACCACTCTTTCTCCCACAGTGCCCTTTATCCCTCTTTAACCGTCCAACTGCCGATTTCTCCCGTTACCGGCTCTTTAAACTACAACGGCGCACGTGACCGCTGACTGTAGAAGACGTACAGTGTTAACACGAGGAGGATTGAGCAGAGAACAGGTGACCAGCGACCGTCCAATCAGGTGAGCAACAGAAATGATAGACCAAAGTGGTAGAAGGTAGCCCACAGTGAAGGCACAATAGTCGTTAAAAGTTATTCAAAGTTCGGGTTGGTGAATGAAAACTGATATATTAATGGCAGAGGCTGAAATATAGATGCACGTGGCGGTAAAATACGGCACGAACGGATCAAATAAAAATAACAAAAAAACGAGCAATTTCCCGCCGTGATGTGAAAATTCGTTCTTCGTAGCGCTCGCATTGTACTGGAATACCGGGTCCCATTTTAGATTTCAGGACCTTGGAGAGCGCATTGGTCTAACTCGGCTTGTTAAACCGCAGAACTGTCGGCAGGCAAAAAATCAGGGAAACGTTCGGGTATTTCCGGAAGAACACGAAAAGTTAAGGAAACTACGAGACATGACAGCGGTCAACCAGGCACGGCAGTAATGTATATTGATGCGTTTCATATTTTAATGTGCTTTTAATTTGAGTTAGCCAGCTTTGATTAAATAATTTAGTTGTTGTTTCAAACATTTAGCCATACAAGCAGCAATTAAAAGGACAGGATACATTCAGAGGTACGATACAATGACATTAGTAACATGACAATGAAAAAAAACAGAGAATCTTGCTCAAAAAAACGTAACTGGTGTACTTTCTTCTCCACCTCCCTCGCACTCTATTATTATAATCTCAAATAAACATCTATATTTATGAACTACTCATGGTATGGAAATGAAGGACTACTAATGGGAAGGTACCCCCTGTGCTCTCTATTCTCAGTATATTGGCAGTGATCTATGTGACTGTGGATGACTTTCTGTTTTTAAGCAAATACTCATTTTTGTTTCTTCCCAATTTGGCCACTGGCATTCTGGTCACTGCAGCGGGAGGCCATACGGCTCTCTGCTGCTATAATCCCATCCCAGATCAGCCACACAGTGCTACAGGAGAGCTACCATAGGTCAGAGTGCAGCCACACAGTGCTACAGGAGAGCTACCATAGGTCAGAGTGCAGCCACACAGTGCTACAGGAGAGCTACCATAGGTCAGAGTGCAGCCACACAGTGCTACAGGAGAGCTACCATAGGTCAGAGTGCAGCCACACAGTGCTACAGGAGAGCTACCATAGGTCAGAGTGCAGCCACACAGTGCTACAGGAGAGCTACCATAGGTCAGAGTGCAGCCACACAGTGCTACAGGAGAGTTAGCGTAGGTCAGACTGCAGCCACACAGTGCTACAGGAGAGCTACCATAGGTCAGAGTGCAGTCACACAGTGCTACAGGAGAGCTAGCCTAGGCCACAGTGCAGCCACACAGTGCTACAGGAGAGATAGTGTAGGTCAGAGCCTGTGTCGGTTACTGCAGTGGCTGCTCTTCTCAGAGCCACACAGTGCTTCAGAAGAGCTAGCGTAGGTGAGAGAGCAGGTATTTCCCTTACTAACCACAGCCTGGGTGTTGGTTCTGCGGTCATATTCAGGCACCATGGAGGTCATAAATCAAGCTCTGCGAAAGGACATAAGTCAGGATCCGGGAGGTTATAGGTCAGGATCCGCAGATGTCATTGGCCGGGCCCCATGGAGGTCATAGGTCAGGCTCAAACACAAGCCCTAGGGCTCAGCCTGCTCTCCTCTTCTTTTCACAGCCATTTTTATGGGTCATGGACACAGAAATACTGAGATACTAATTATCCTGACTGGGCAATGCAGCTACATTATACTCATATTATACAGATACTACAGTCTCTCTCACACAGACACACAATTTAACATTCTCCACTCATCTGTGTGAGTACACACCACACTACAGGCATCTGAAGTAGCGCCTTACACAAAGTACGACATGCTAAGGGTTAAGCCTTGCTCAGATCTGCACAGCTGAGCTCAGAGACTGCGGTTCTGAAAGTACCATATGAAAGTAAATACTTTGCTGAAGAATTAGCTTTGAAACTCTCTGAACACGACAAGCTGCATTACCGTCGACAGACAAGGGGAAGCGGAGAGCACGCATGGGGGATGGGAGGCTGAAAGAAGAGCGGGAAGGATGAAGGAATCTGACAGAAAGGAGGGAAATGGGGAAAATAGGGAACAGCCCAAATACACACACACACACTCACACATACACACTCACACACACACACACTCACACATACACACACACTCACACACACACACACACACACACAGGCATGCATGCACACACAGACACACACACTCACACACACACACAGAAAAACACATGTACGCACCTACACACGCAGACACACAGGCACGCACACACGAATACATGCACACACACACACACACACATACACACAGGCGCAAATACGCAGACACACACACTCACACATGCATAGCTGGGAAATGGGAGAGATGTTAGCTAGCCTTAACTCTGTACAATGGCCGCATTGACAGTATGCTGCTGTAAATCACCTCCATCAATGCACTGAGAGGGAGAGAGAGAGAGGGGGGAGAGAGAGGGAGAGAAAGGAGAGAGAGAGGGAGAGAGAAAGAGGAGAGGGAGAGAGAGAGGGGGAGAGAGGGAGAGGAGAGAGAAAGAGGAGAGGGAGCGAGATAAAGAGAGAGAGAGGGGGAGAGAGGGAGAGGGGAGAGGGACAGAGAGAGAGGGGGAGAGAGAGGGACAGAGAGAGAGAAAGGAGAGGGAGAGAGAGGGAGAGAGAAAGAAGAGAGGGAGAGAGAGAGAAAGGAAAGGGAGAGAGAGAAAGAGAGGAGAGGGAGAGAGGGGGAGAGAGAGGGAGAGGGACAGAGAGAGAAAGGAGAGGGAGAGAGAAAGAGAGAGAGGGAGAGAGAGGAGAGGGAGAGAGAGAAAGGAGAGGGAGAGAGAAAGAAGAGAGGGAGAGAGAGAGAAAGGAAAGGGAGAGAGAGAAAGAGAGGAGAGGGAGAGAGACAGAGAGAGAGGGGGAGAGAGACAGAGGGACAGAGAGAGAAAGGAGAGGGAGAGAGAAAGAGAGAGAGAGGGAGAGAGAAAGAGGAGAGGGTGAGAGAGAGAAAGGAGAGGGAGAGGGCAGTATTATTAAAGGAAATGATGGTGTGGTAAAGTCAGGAAAGGGGAGGGTGAAAGCGAGAGGGAGAGAGAGAGACAGTGATAAATTGGGAGGTGTGCTGACAGTGCAGAACAGGCTCCCACAGTCTGCAGAAACAAGAAAAGCCTGACTGATTCGCGGAGAGAGAGGGAGAGAAAGAGAGAGGGAAAGGGAGAAGGAGAGAGAGGACAAGGGGGTGAAACGACACAGGACGGGTGCAGAGACACGGAGGAAGAACGAGAGAGCGATGAAATAAGTGTTAGGGAAGGAGAGAAAATGAAGATAGCACGCCGGGCTCAGGATAACGGGAGAGACGACAGAAGGCGAAAGAGAGAGGGAGGGAGCTGCCGGAAAGAAAGAGGGGAAGGGAGAGCAGGGACGTACAGAGAAAGAGAGGGATGGACAGAGGGGAAGAGGAAGGAGAGCTCAGCTTATCTCTCTAATCTCCCTCAGCGCAGTGCAGAGGCGCCATCTGCAGGACTGACAGAGAACTGCGGGCGCACAAAATGCTGCAGTCCCCCCCCCTCTCTGTCTCTCTCTCTCTCAGTGCAGTGTTAATGTCTCTCTCTCTGTCTCTCTCTCAGTGCAGTGTTAATGTCTCTCTCTCTGTCTCTCTCTCAGTGCAGTGCAGTGTCAATGTCTCTCTCTCTCTCAGTGCAGTGTTAATGTCTCTCTCTCTCTCTCTCAGTGCAGTGTGGATTAGCTGCTATGCCCACCTGTCAGCGTATGTCTCCATATATCACCCTTCCTCCATTTTTTAGTGTCAGTGTTAATGCACTACAGTGCCTGGTCATTTAGCATGACTGCACTAATCCATCTGTTTATACATTTACCCTCTCTCATTGACTCTTAACCCCCAGAGTGCCTCAGCACTTGGGTACTGTGCTTGTGTGTGTGTGTGTGAGTGTGTGTGTATGTGACTGCACTTAACGCATGTATACTGTATTAAGCCCTTTTGCTACATGTCACTGCATTGGTGTTATCTGAGACCTTGCAGTCAAAGAGCTTCTTACAAACAAAACAGCTGCACAGGATTTTAAAAAACTTAAATCAGCATCATAGATAAATAACAAATCAGATGGACATAAAGACAGATGGACGGACAGGTGACATTGGCTCAGGCGGTAAGAGCAGTCGTCTGACGACCATTCGATCCCGCCTTGGGTGTGTTGAAGTGTCCCTGAGCAAGACACCTAAGCCCTAAATGCTCCTGACAGTCAGTGCCTTGCATGGCAGCCAATCACAGTGAGCACTTTATTAGACTTATTTTTTAGACTTCTGCTGTAGCCTATTCACTTACAGTTATGATGCGTGGTGTGTTCAGTGATTCTCTTCTGCACACCACTGTTGTAATGTGTGGTTATTTGCGTTGCTGTCACCTTCCTGTCAGCTTTGACCAGTCTGGCCATTCTCCTCTGACGTCTCTCATTAACAAGGCATTTCTGCCAGCAGAACTGCTGCTCACTGGATTTTCTTTTGTACCATTATTTGCAAACTCTAGAGACTTGTGTGTGAAAATCAGCAGATCAGCAGTTTCTGAGATACCTGCCACCAACAATCATTCCACAGTCATTCCATTAGATCAATTTTTTTCCTTTGATGGTTGACATGAACATTACCTGAAGCTGATTAGATAATCACATTAATAAGTAGGTTTAATAATAATAAATGAATAAAGTGCTTGTGAGTGTATGTATGTATGAATTAATGTGTGTATGAATGAGAAGCATCAGTTGTTCAGGGCTTTGGATAAATGCCAACCATTTACAGGCAGACAGACAGACACGTGAACGAGTAAACTCCAGGTAAAATAACCCCATTCTGAAAATAACTGGGGGCACCGACCCACAACTAGGATTTAATTTACAGAGCCACTGAAACCATTGTCGCTGCTTCTTTGTGTACCAGAAATCAAACGTGTGATGGGAAAAGGAGGGCGAGGGAGAGAGAAATGGAGGGAGGGAGGTATCCAATGGAGAGGAGAATTGAGAAGGTTAGAGACAGAGAATGAGACGCAGAGAGTGTAGCAATCGGCTAATCAAGATAAACAGCAAAAAATGCACGCCACCAGCACACTGCCCCCTAGAGGCTGGGGTCAGCAGCACCACTAATTAACACTGCTATCTGTCCCAATCCACCACTTACTCTCAAGACCCTCACACTCAGCTCCCAGCAACCAGTACACACACACACACATACACACACACACACATACACACACACACACATACACACACACACACATACACACACACACACACACACACACATACAACTCCCAGCACCCAGTACACACACACACACACACACACACACACACACACACACACATACAACTCCCAGCACCCAGTACACACACACACACACACACACATGCACACATACATACAGCGCCTACTGTAGGTACCAGCTTACACGCGCAGACACAGACGCACGCAGACAAACACAGACGCACACGCAAACACAGACACAAGCACGCATGCACGCACTCCCTCAATTAGAGGGTCAAGGGAGAGTGTGAAAAGAAGGCTGCCAAAAAGGAGTGCACACAGGAGGAGGAAACAGAGAGATGTGCGTGTGCGTGAGAGAAGGAGAGAGAGACAGAGAGAGGGAGAGAGACAGAGAGAGAGATGTGTGTGTGCATGAGAGAGAGACAGAGAGAGGGAGATGTGTGAGAGCATTTAGCTCATCTGGGGACTGCTGGGACCAGGCCAGGCTATTCCCATATCTAGAACTAACAATGTTCTTAAGATAGTCGAAGGCCCCCTCTTCCACTCACCCTTCTTCTCGTCTTTCTCGTTAAATCCTAATTAATAAAAACTGCCCTTTCCGGTTAATTACGAGCTCTTTATAGTTCTGCGTTTGGCGCAGGGGAACTCTGAGGGAGACGTAGGTTGACAGCAGGGGGGGTGTAACTATGCTAAGCCTAAGTCACATATGAACTCCGCCACAACTATTCTTACAGGGAGGGGGGCTGGGGACGGGGCGAGCACCTTCGGGGGAAGGAGGGAGAAGAGGATGATGTGCAGAAAAGAGCGGAGGGAAAGGAGGGTGTCTGCTGCGGCGGTGAGAGAAGTGGAGGATGAGGAGGAGAGGGTATGGAGGAGGAAGAGGTCACAGCGAGATGCACCAATGAAAGTACTGCCAGTACAGGGTTGTGAATAATAGTAAATCACCATCCAAAAGGAAGTGACATCACATCTATATTCTGACAGTTTTCTAAGGTTTGTAATGTCCTAGCAAGCTCGCTGAATTGAGAGGCCCTCTACAGTACAACAGCGCTAGTGGGCGTTATCCTCCTGGCCTGTGCCCAAAGGGGCCAGAACAGGGTAGGGTGCAGGTACAACTGCAAAAAAAAAGAAAAGAAAAAGCAAGCACGCTAATATGCAAAGAAATAGGCCGCGTATACACGCTAGATACACAGTTATTACATCAGCTGTGGAACTGCGCTGATAAATCAAGAGGAATTTGGGGCAGTATGTCCTTTCAAAAGCAGAAGGGTAATTTCTAGGTTACTGTCTTTCTATATTAAAAAAAAAAAACATAAGGAGACGGAGACAGATTCAAGAGAGGAGGAGTAAGGCACATCGAATGGGCATCGGCAGACAGACAGACAGACAGACGGAAAATCTGACGTGCGGAAGCAGAGAAGGCAGGTGACCCAGGAGAGGTGACGTATTGATGCAATCACGGGAGGCGCAGTGCTTGTATTTAAAATGCCGGGCGCAAAGGGGCTTCGTTTTCACACAACATTGACCTGAAGGACGCGGGCGTTGGGCCGCACCGCCGCCTCTCTGTTCTACTGACCTCTTCCTCTGCAGCTCCTTCGTCGACCTGACCAACGCCGCCTTTTCTATGCCACCTTTTAAATTCCCCCTCCCATCGTCTTCTTTCTCTTAACCTTTCCATAATTTCCCCCCCCCCCCCCCCCGTCTATCTCACCCGCAATTTTTCAACCATGCAGCAGTTTCTCAGCGCTAACGAACTGACCCCGAACAGAGCACGCGCCCGTTGCGCTATGTAGGCTAGCTCGAAAGCTCGCATTTATAATATTAAACTGTTTTTGCTGACTTATGTATTTTTGTGCCGAGCCGGAGCACACTTAAAACAGTGCGTGTGCCATGGTTGGATATTAAACCTAGGTTATAGTAGCTCTCTGATTCACAAATTTGAGTTCAAGGCTCAGACTCAAAATAAAAAGGTAAATACACACACGCACATTGCAGCTACATGGGGATTACAACAGAACACTATACTTGTTGAGTTTCACGAATGAATTGTGTATTTCTGCAGTTATGCCCCCTGTGAATACATCATATGCACCACAACACACGTTTTCACGTTTTTTTTTACCACCTGTACAAAGACGTCCACTACACAAAGCACCACAGACACCTATTTGAGTACTTACTTGATTTTGGTCGGGCTTGGTTTGAGTGTGTGTACAGTGTGCGTGTATACAGACACACACACATCAACACACAAACGCAAAAACAACGTTGCTTTTGGTTTGTATTATCGGAGGGACAATAATTTCCAATTTATCTTCGGTTCTCAGTGCAAAGCCTGTTTTCCCCCGCACACCTGCCTTGATAAAATGACTACAAGTGTGGATTTTGTCAATATTATTGTTACTCAACGTTATAGCAGCGCATTAATAATCATATTGAGCGTGTCTACTGTACGTCTAATGATCTCTCTCGCCCTCTTCTATTCACCGCCAGCGTCTCGCCTCAAAATATTGGCACATTTTTGTCGATTTTAAAGCCACCTTTCCCTTACGTCGTTACAGATCTCAGTAGTATTAATTATGTTCATTCAATCAGACTTTATAAATGGAACCTACTCTATCTCTTCCCCTACCTTCCTCTATTCTTCTTCTTTCCTCCCCCAAGCGTTACAACAAAAAGACGGGATGAACAGTGCCCGGAAACACCTCTTTTGCTCGCTTGCACTCTTTTTTCCTCTTTCCACCGGCACGCACGTTTCTGTGTATTTTTAGCTCTCTCTTCTCAAAAGAGCATCCCTTCTTCCTTTTTTTTTTTTTTTTTGCTTTTTTTCAGCAGTCAAAATCGACGGCCAATTTGTAAACTGCTCTGCAAATATGAATATTATATACACATATTCAAAACCAAAACGCCGACCGTGTCAAAATGTGCCACGACATTCACGTGTCTGCCTATCTGCTCCATGTACAGACGGCACGGTCTGTCTGTCTGTTCCTGAATCGGTGTGTTTATTGGCGTAAATTGGGATTCCCGTGTAGACTGTTCCCAGTGTAGTGTAACGGTCTACTCCCCCCTTTTCTCTTTAAAGCGAACGGTGCCCCATTGCCGTCTCCAGCCCCACCCATTGGCCGGTCACTGTGGATTTTAGCCAACTGCAAGCCAACAGTACCCTGCAGTATGTAACCAGATACATCATTCGTTCACTAATATCACGACGTGTCTGGCATATTAATGTCTCTTTCGTGATACACGTGTCTACTTCTACCACTTAATTTAAATCAATTACACAAAAATAAATCGGTTATGGTGATGGAACTGAACTAAAGAATCCTTAGAATGGACACTTTTTGCGTCATAATTCATTCATTCATATTTAAATGCATCTTTCCTGCCCCTCCCCCTCCCCTTCCCAGCAGCCTCTGTACAGAGTAGGGTTAATGTGTGTCCAGTTGGTCATCGTCTCTCCACTGACCCTGATGTGACTAGTCAGCACAAAGGTTTCTTTCGGGAGTGCCCACATAATTATCGAACCCATGAAGACACAAGTAAATGTAAACAAAACAAATAACACAACAGGTTTTTTTATTATCAAAAATCAAAACAAAGATATTTGCCATAAGAGTACAACCAGTAGTTTTTCTTAAATTTCTAAAATTAGAAAGAAAAGGTTTGGAGCAGACGCACGGATACAGGCAGGCGCTCTCTCTCTCTCCCTCTCTCTCACTCTCTCTCTCCCTCTCGCTCACTCTCTCTCCATCTCTCTCGCCACCGTAGCGGCAGCATTACCGCAGACCCCCTCTAGACGGAATGATAAACTGCGTGTCTTGGCACGCGCCACAGTAAATACGACACGTGGGAAAAACCTCGGCAAACGGCAGCCGGGGCAGGGACTAGCGCTGAACACCGAAACGATGCAACGCGTTTCATTTTTTAACATTCAAATGACCTCTATAGCTGCCTTCTAAACAGCCAAGGAGGTTAGGGCTGGATAAACCTGGCCGGATTAGTAATGGAGAGAAGAAAGCTTGGTGCAATGGCTGCTGGGAGATTAGCACAGCCGGGATCACGCATTTTACCCGCCTGACCTGACATTCAAGGCCCGCAAATTTGCTTTAATTTTGCACAAATCCACCACCCTGACCTCCTACTCCAAGAGATTCATAAAAATAAAAAACAAAAAACAGTGGCGTAACCATGGTGACCTTGTACATCAGCTTAACCTAGAGTACAAACCATTTGACTACTTATATTTCTATGCCCTGTACATGACATAAACTGAAGGTATCAGAAATAGGGCAGGTCATGAGTCACCTACGTCAGTGTGTGTATCAAATGACCCGTTTGAAATTCCATTTGATTGGTGATACCTTTTTGGATCAGTTGGGTCTGTGCAATTGGCTCCTCTCCTCAAATTTTCCTCAAGATTACATAACAAACTTTAAGAATGTCAGGGCCACATACATTTCTGGTACATGGAGTCCCGCTGGACATCTTGCCGAGCATCCCTGCCAAACTACATTCATAACAGTGCTTTCCCGAGCCCATCAAATATGTGTGCTTTTCAGATGTTTAGTTCGTCTGTAAATCAGAGATTTATTTATGTGCAGTAACCTGTTTTCGCCACCTCCTCAGTCTTTTCCCTGTTTATATTTATCTTGCTATATTCACCCCCCACCCTCCTCTCTCTCTCTCTCTCCTGCTGTCTGGCATGCAGCCTGAGGAAAGGAGAGGGGGAGGAGAGGGGGAGCGAGAGAGCAGGTGGGCAGAAGAGAGGGAGAGAGAGGAAGGAGAGGCTCCGGAGACAGGGTTCCAGATGACCTCCCTGCTCCAGCTCCCCCCCCCTTCCACTCACGGCATGCATCTGAGCCGGCCGTGATAACAACGCTAACACCCGTCTGCCTGATCTCACTTTCTTTTTACAAATCCAGACATTTGAGCTATGAGGTTCTATCTTTGACAATAATTAGTCAGTGTCATAAATATGTTGTTTATCGGGCATTAAATATATGTGCAAATTTTTCCACAAAATTATGATTTGAAAGTACGAAACAAATGCAACATTTAAAAAGTTGTATCTGTTTGGAGACCCCTTCACTTTGTTATCGTTGAAGCACAATATCTCAAAACCACTCTCAGCACAATTGTGACCGAATTTGGTTGTATGAGGGGGTAAGTTTTCTATTTTTATTTAATTTTTTCATGAAATTCATTTTAATCTCTGTCTCTATATTCATTGGAAATATATACACTATATATAACTGCCTTGTCTTCCTCAAGTTTCCCAAATAAAGTTTCCCTGGCATATCCTCCTCCTGCCCCCACTCTCTCCCCCCTCTCTCTCCCTCTCTCCCTCTCTCTCCCCCACTCTTCCCCTCTCTCCCTCCACTCTCTCCCCCTCTCTCTCTCCCTCTCTCAGACCAGCACTGTTGTGTTCCCCCCGTACCCCTGGTTCTCTGTTCTGTACATTTTGGGAACCTTTAAAATGTGAGTGAAGAGCTGGCTTCCCGCCTGAGCGGCGGCCCAGTCGGGGAGCTGGGGAGGGGCCGTGGGGGCGCCGGGAGCTCCGTAGGTGTCCCTGTACTCCGTGGTCTGACCCCCGTGGGGGACACGCCGGGCCGGCCGGTGCAGGAAGGGCTGCCACGACGCTGTGCGCGGAGTCCGGGGAGGGGGCATGTCTCTGTACGCCTCTTCGTCAAAGTCACGGGGAAAGAACAGCTCAGACCTGCGGGGGGGAAAAAAGGAGAGATTCAAAACAGAGGAAAGTGGTCGTCATCCGGGAATCTGCAAACTAAATGCATAAAAAGCATGCAGACATGGTCAAGAGGTTCAGCAGTTTTTCGGACCAAATGTCAGAATGGGGAAGAAATGTGAACTAAGTGACTTGGGCCGTGGAATGATTGTTGGTGGCAGACAGGCTGGTTTGAGTATCTCAGAAACTGCTGATCTCAGGGGTGTCTTGGTGGCGCAGCCTGTTGAGCACCAACCACTTCTATCCAATAAAGCTGAAAAAGCACTAAAACGTTTTTTTAAATAAAATAAACTGCTGATCTCCTGGGATTTTCACGCACATTAGTCTCTAGGGTTTGCAGAGAATGGTGCAAAAAACAAAAAGCATCGAGTGAACAGCAGTTCTGCAGACAGAAACACGTTGCTAATGAGAGAGGTCAGAGGAGAAGGGCCAGACTGGTTGAAGCTGACAGTAATGTGACAGTAATGCAAATAACCACACATTACAACAGTGGTATGCAGAAGAGCATCTCTGTACACACAACGCATCAAACCTCTTAGAGGATGGGCTACAGCAGCAGACAACCAATAAGTCTAATAAATACCCATTAAAGTGCTCACTGAGTGGACATTACTGCATGAAAAGAATGTGAAACAGTAAAAGCAAGTAATCTGGATTATGTACTGAAACCGAAACCAGCACAAATGTGCATCAAAACCCAGTCAAGCCCATGAACGGGTGAGCCAGGTTTTTAATGCCAGCCAAACTGGAGTCATTCATTCCCTCCCCATGGGTTACCCAACGGTGATAGGGCATGGGAGAATATGGATGTTTGTCTGCTACTGCCCTCTAGTGGAGCTTACCTGCCATAGCGCCTGTAATCCGCCTGAGTCGTGCTGATGTTGGGCATGTTCAGGACAGGGGCTCGATCCGTCTCAAACTGTCTGCTCAGCGCCTGTGTGAAATGTCAAAGCAAATGCCTAGCATTACATTATACATAGCTGATGCTTTTATCCAAAGTGACATACAGTTGATTAGACTAAGCAGGAGACAATCCCCCTGGGAGCAATGTAGGGTTAAGGGCCTTGCTCAAGGACAGCTGGGCGGAGCCAACAGATTTTGCTGTGGCTACACCGGGGATTGAACTACCTACCTTACAGGTCCCAGTCATGTACCTTAACCACTACGCTACAGTCATGTACCTTAACCACTACCTACAGTCATGTACCTTAACCACTACACTACAGTCATGTACCTTAACCACTACCTACAGTCATGTACCTTAACCACTACACTACAGTCATGTACCTTAACCACTACACTACAGTCATGTACCTTAACCACTACCTACAGTCATGTACCTTAACCACTACGCTACAGTCATGTACCTTAACCACTACGCTACAGTCATGTACCTTAACCACTACACTACAGTCATGTACCTTAACCACTACACTACAGTCATGTACCTTAACCACTACACTACAGTCATGTACCTTAACCACTACGCTACAGTCATGTACCTTAACCACTACACTACAGTCATGTACCTTAACCACTACGCTACAGTCATGTACCTTAACCACTACACTACAGCCATGTACCTTAACCACTACGCTACAGTCATGTACCTTAACCACTACGCTACAGTCATGTACCTTAACCACTACGCTACAGGGTCATGTACCTTAACCACTACACTACAGTCATGTACCTTAACCACTACGCTACAATCAGGTACCTTAACCACTACCTACAGTCATGTACCTTAACCACTACACTACAGTCATGTACCTTAACCACTACGCTACAGTCATGTACCTTAACCACTACACTACAGTCATGTACCTTAACCACTACACTACAGTCATGTACCTTAACCACTACGCTACAGTCATGTACCTTAACCACTACACTACAGTCATGTACCTTAACCACTACGCTACAGTCATGTACCTTAACCACTACACTACAGTCATGTACCTTAACCACTACGCTACAGTCATGTACCTTAACCACTACACTACAATCATGTACCTTAACCACTACACTACAGTCATGTACCTTAACCACTACGCTACAGTCATGTACCTTAACCACTACGCTACAGTCATGTACCTTAACCACTACACTACAGTCATGTACCTTAACCACTACACTACAGTCATGTACCTTAACCACTACACTACAGGCTGTGACTATTGTGAGGCTCAACCTGGCTAGTTTGACACAACGATGAAACCCTCATAACATCACGAGCTGCTCACTGGCGAAATCGGGCTACGAGAAAGTAGCCTATCCAGAGAGCGCAGATGGGCTTTGCATTTTAAATAAATTACATTCAAATGTAAATTTGGGAGGAAAATGTAGTAAAAAAGTGGTTTATGATTTGGCTCGATCATTGCCAATTTAGTATTTGATCGCACACGAATGTAATCAGGGGAGCTGGCATAATTATCAGTTAATCAAGCTAGCATAATTATCAGTTAATCAAGCTGGTATAATTACCTGTTTACATTGTGGGGAAACTGGTCTGCAGCTACACTATGCAGTGAGGACAAGGTGAAATAAACGTAGACAATTAAAACAGACAAACGGCCATTTTGTGCTTCATGACAGTCAAATATTAGGCTACCACACAGAGCAAATTAACAGCAAAAAAAAACAGCTAATTAATTGTTAAATAGGCTACAATATCAGCCCAATCTCCCTGAAATTATGTGTAGCATATGGCAACTATTTTCATTAATTTCTCAATAATGCAGAAAACTACTGTATGACTAGTATTAGCACAACAAGCTACATCAGAGAATTATTCAACGCAAACGAGCCCAGCAGAAGGGCAGGAGTGAATCTTAATTTGTTTGTTTTTTCTGCTCATTTTCTTAAAGGTGCAATAGGTCATTTCAGACTTCTCATGGTCAAGAGAGGAGTTGCAGTAACAAACACCTTCACTGTTTGTCCCGCCCCCTTCTCTGTGAACGCGCTGACATTGAGACCCTTCCCCCACGCCATTGGCTGTGGCAATTGGAACCAATTTTCAACCAATGAGGTTGAATTAGTGTACAGCTATACAATGTTTTGGTACAGAGTGTCGGTCCATCAACTGTATATTTTGAAACCCGGATTTAAAAACTAAACACAGGCAGAGGGTGAGTCAACATGTCAGTGAGCCTTTTTCAATGAGAGGGAGCAATTTACAATGGCCTTGTAACAATGTTTTAACACAAACAATGTTACCTATTGTACCTTTAACTAATCTTACTATCTGTGGTGAAATTTACAAAAGCACTGCATGTTGCTGGTCTAGCTAAAATGGATTCAAAGGATTTGCCGAAGCTAGTGAAGCCTACCACATCCCGACAGGAGATCTCTGGAACCACTCCGGATCTGTGGTTTTTATCCTTTCCAGCTTGGGTGATGCTCATATTTTATGAATGGTGGGTCCTAACCTTTTGATCTTTGCCAGTTTCTCGATACTCGATAAAACCTCGTTCTTGGTTTTCATAAGCTGTGATATTTATTAGGCTACAGCTACGGACTGCTACAGCCACTACAAGAATATCTACTCAATATCTAATATCTATTCTATTCATTGAACTGCAGCACTTCAGAGATAAGAAAGTCCATGAGCGATAAAGACGCAATACCGCCATCTAGTGGTGGTCTCAGGCCCCACCGGCCACCAGTGGCACTATATTTGCTTAACAGGAATAATACGCATTTGCATATATTTCACACATTCTAAGCTGTCCACAGCAATATTGCTCCTAGATTTAGATTTCAAATTGCTCCGTTCTTAGATCACAGGATCTCAAGCTCTATCCACTCCACTGCCTCCATCCTGCCCTTCACGGGGGTATAACCCAGCCCCAATGCCCCTCCCGGGGGGTATAACCCAGCCCCAATGCCCCTCCCGGGGTGCTTAACCCAGCGCAGTGCCCCCCTCAGGGGGTATAACCCAGCGCAGAGCCCCTGGTCTCACCAGCAGTGGGGTGTAGTGCAGTGGCTCCGGCCTCTGGGGGGCGCTGTGGCCCCTGTACTGGCCCTGGGTCTCACTGACGGGCGGGGAGCTCATCCTGGCCGAGCAGCAGTCCCTCAGCTGGGAGACAGAGGGGGGGTTAGCTACAGCGGGGCCCTAAAGTCTGAGAGCACTGCTGAAAACGCTTATATTCTGCATTCTTTTCTAATTTAATACAAACTTTTTAATGGCAAATTATATTATCAGCATAACAATTTGAGTGAAATCTTTGAGAATCTTTTAGTATTTGGTATGTCCCCCTTTTGCTTTAATGGCAAAGTGCACTCGAGCTGACATGGACTCCATACAAAACCTGATGATCCATGTTATCCCAGTATTATTTGACAATGTTCCAAAGAGCATCCTGAGATGTTACTGAATGCTTGGCTTCACGTGCCCCATAAATGTTCAGTGAGGTCAGGTGGAGCAGTCCTTCCTCTTCTTTGGTCTTCGAGTAGTTCTTGCAAACTCACATTTGTGTAATATTTTTCTAAATCTTTCTGTTTATTTCCAGGATTAAATGTGAGGTTCGCTTTTCTCCAGGGTCATCATTGCTTCCGATTGACCAGACTGCCTTCACACCTCCCCAGGTGAACGAGAGGGTGGAAGACCAGCAGTTCGGCTCTCGAGAGCAGTGAGCGGCTGATCCCTGCTATAGACTAACACATTCCTGATAGCTATATACAATATAAGGGCATAACCATGAAAGATTTGTCATACTGCGATGAATCTCATATGAAATATGAAATATGCGTGCTATTGCAGTCATGACATCTATTACTGCCCACCATTGAATGTCCTTTTGAAAAATATATTGGGTCTTTGGAGTATTCTTTTAATGACTGGGCTGGTTTCACACACATTAAGCTAAATACAGACTAAATTCAGATTTGTATGGTTAATTTCCATTCAAAAAAGAATTTCACCTAGGACTAGACTTAATCTGTGTCTGTGAAACCAGCCATTAAATCATAAAAAAAGACCCCATATGTTTTTGGAAAAGGCATTCATATTAATGTTTTATTAATAGATGTCATAACCGTAATAATAGTACACTACACAGGTTTAATATGCCTAGTTACAGTATGATGAATCTAATCTCATGGCTATGCCCTTATGTCCCTAGTACTGTATGTATTGTTAGTGTTAGCCTACAGTCTAGTCCGTCTCCCCCGCCAGTGTGATTAGGGAGGTTAAACCCAAGACTTTTTACTGTATTAATCGTGGAAAAGAAAAAGAAAAACAGATCACCCTATCTCCAAGCTCATCCACGGAGTTTGCGGTCCAGTGCGGGGCAGCCATTGAATACCGCGCTTGTGTTAGCGGACCCGCCAGCGGCTTCTGGTCATGCTCCCATCGGGCCGAGGACGCGAAGTGCCTGGTCGGGGGAAGCCGGCGGGGCCGGCGGAGCAGTGGGGGGAGGGAGTCGCCCTAAAACAGAGGCAGGGGGGAGGGTTAGCACACTGACCACAGCGACAGTCTTATAAGGCTACATATTGGTCACGGTAATACATTTTAGCTAACGATAACTATGTTAGCAATGTATTATTAGTAGCTGTAGTGACAAAGCAATATATTTATTTATGTCAGATATGAGCATCTGCAATGCAATATATTTTGCTGTTATTTTTCAGGTCAGTTGTGGTTAAGTTCCCTAACATACACAAGACCCTCAGTCTGCTCAGTTGAAATAGCCCACCGGGAATTAATTTTAAAAAGGCTATTCTGTGCATGCCACTGGACTTGGATTAGGAAAACAAGGGCATAGAAAACACAGACACGATAACGTAAATGTAAAGAAAATGCAGTCTATAGCTAACAACGACAGTATCTAGTATGAGCTGTAGCTAAGATCGGACGGAAGACGAACGAACCCGTTGGCTTTCAATGTTAATGTCACTTGGCAACCGCCCTCTGTAAACGTGTCCAATACCGGTACTCGTTTGGTTCAGGCTTTGGCTCTTTTTCTCCATCACATCCATTTCTCAGAGGGTGTCACAAAATCTCCAAAAAAGAATAGCGCCACAATATAAGTTAGCCGAATGTCCCCACTCTCTTTTGCAGATGTACAGCAAACTTAAGTAGCTATGTAGCAACTAGCTAACGTAAGCGGAGAAATGTAAGCTAGGGGGAAAATCTAACGTTACTAAAAAAAAACGATATTGTTACAGCAAATTGATCACTATACATAGGATAAACCAAAGTGTGCGTTCGCCTGCCGTTGCTTATGTTTTCGAGGTTTGTTTGGACTTAGTCACCATGGAAATACCGCTACATTCGTAACATATTGACCCGCCCTACCTACAGCCTATCAACCAATCACCTCCTCAGCGCATGTGAACATTTACAAGCAGTGAAAATAAAAACTGGAAGGAATAAAATGACCTAAAACATTCTCATTGCACCGAACAGTCCCCTTGGATAAACACCACCGAATGGGTTTGCAGTGTTACATTTTAAATAGGTTTGCAAATAAAATACGTTTGACTTACAATGACAACACAAGCCTTTGTGATCATATTTTAATCATGCCTTTCTCTCTTCCTCCTCACCCCCCAACGCACCCAGCAGGCAACTTAGAAGTTCAAATATAATATGACAATTTGATCTAATTTGTGCTTCTTGTTATAATTAAGGGGGGATTAAATGTAAAGAAGACAACTCAGATATTCACTTGGGGCTTTGTGGGGTGACTCAGGTGGTGCAGGCACTGGAACTTGGACTTCACCTGGCCAAATGCCCTTGCGCTGTGTCTCTATCTGGGGTTTCTGATACGGGGTCAACAGGGAAAAATATCCGAAAGCCGTTATCCAGAAAAGGAACGCCCATTGCTCCGAAGGCCTGTTGCTCCGAAAATACACACTCTGCAGTTGTTGCGAGTCCAGTGATTGCCGGTCCTGTCCATTTTGCTGAATCGTCCAATGACGTAATCATCGGACAGCTGTTGGATCTAGTCCAGAGATAAATAAAAGAAACTTGATATTTCTGGTGATGTAGAGATGACATTCTTACAAGTGCTTTTAACGTTACACCTCCTGTTCACGCGAGTTAGCCGGCGACTGTGCAAAACTCATGCTGAGGCTTGACAATGGAGATTACTGGGAGATATCTGTTTAAATACGTAGGTACGTTGTAAATTAAATTACTTTTAAAGCACTTTGTTAAATTAAATTGACATTTTTAGCCAATGGACACACTAAAAAGCAACCATTCTGTAAACGGAATCTTCGCGTTTGCACGTCAAAATGCACCGATTTCTATATGAATTTGTGCTAAGATTTTTGGTTTTCTATTACCCGCTGTTTTTTAATTGTGTGCACAATAGAAATATTCTGTGCGCCGGCTTTGTACATTCTTACGAATGTAGAGAGCCGGCGCACAGAATATTTCTATTGTGCACACAATTAAAAAACAGCGGGTAATAGAAAACCAAAAATCTTAGCACAAATTCATATAGAAATCGGCCTTGCACACATGCATATCGGGCACAATCGGAGTCCTATCCTTCCCCTCAATGTCACCCCCATGGGCCAAAACAGGTGTATGGGCACTCGCCAGCTTCGTGAGCACCTGACGGATGTTTTATGCATACGTGGTGCAGTCCAGCAATAGCAGCAATTGTTTAAAACGGCAAAACTATGGGCACCATCAGTCATTGTACAGCAACACATTTAAACTATGGGCACCGTAAGTCATTGTACAGCAACACATTTAAACTATGGGCACCGTAAATCATTGTACAGCAACACATTTAAACTATGGGCACCGTAAGTCATTGTACAGCAACACATTTAAACTATGGGCACCGTAAGTCATTGTACAGCAACACATCTAAACTATGGGCACCGTAAGTCATTGTACAGCAACACGTTTTATTGTTTTGGTGCTGGACGCTTTCGGTTTGAGTTTCATCCATATCAGTTTAGAAATTATAGAACCGTTTGTCCAGTCCCTTCAATTCTCAGACATCAAAAAATATTACACAGTGTAATATAATGTAGAATAAAGTAATATTTGGCTGCATGTCCTTTGCATGCAATGTCTGTCTGAAGTCTATGACCCATAGACATCACCATATCTCCTGGTGCTGCTCTGCCAGGCCTGTAGTGCCGCCCTCTTCAGCTCCTGCTGGTTTCGGGGACTTTTTTCCTTCAGTCCCATCTTCAGCATGTAAATCGCATGTTCGATTGGATTCAGATCCAGTTTAACATTGGATGGAATGGCAGGGACATTTCTAAAGTGTCAATGCGGGGACATTTCTAAAGTGTCAAATGCGGGGACATTTCTATAGTGTCAAGGCAGGGACTGGAGGATGACAAAATCCATACAGAAATAAAACAAATCACAGTTGAAATTCAGGTTAACTATCATTTAATACAGAAATGGCAATACACTATTACACCCAGATGCAAATATGAAAATCTATAGGTATTTAATGAATAAATATATAAATAAGTATATGATGAATAACCGAATGGTGTGAGCCAAACATATACAAAGTATGCAGGCACACAAGCTCAGGAGACCCTGAGACACGATGAGGTCGCTGCTCAAGTCTGAAATTCCTCTAAATACAAACAAACAAATAAATAAATGAAACCTGCAAAATATACCAATGCAATACACTATTTCCATTCACCAAGACAAACAAAAACAGTTCTGTTCAGCTCTCCACTGAAACAGAATCTAGATCAGTAGTTAAATGTTAAAGAATTACTCAAAGGTTTTTTTGGATGATCTCGGGCGGTTTCTCTAATATTACTCAGATCTGCTGATAACTGTGTTAAAACCACTGTCTAATTTAGATAAACATCTGACAACAAGTCTAGATCTAACACAGCTACTTAAATTTCCTTTTTCGTTGCATGGTCACTTAAATCATCTGGCTTCCTATTGGACCAGAGGGCTTGGGTAGGCGGGCTTAATGTTAGCTTGATTGAAGACAAGACCAATTAGCCTCGAGACTCCAAAGACCTGTGTGTAAGAAACAGGGGGTTAGCAAAGTCACTACCACAACGCTTGACCTGAAAAGCAGAAAAAAAGCTGTACCAAAATACCACAGGCTTGAATTTGCCAGCCTTTGTGAGCATGCGTGCTTATGCAGAGCTCCCTTCCAGGCAGGCTAGAGCAGACTGAAGTCCACTGGTGTTAGCAGCAGTGGCTAGCGTTGGTTTATTCAATAACTAGTTACGTTTAGCTGAAGTTAGCTACCCTTTATCTTTTCTGCATATGGTTTCTGGTATTGGATATATTAGTTGAGCATTTTGGCATACCTTTGACTGCTGACTGCTGTGAATGCAGCCAGTACTGTATTTTCTAACTATAGGCTAGTTACTAACAATTACTAACTACAAACAGGAGTAATGTCAGTTAAATGGCTAGCTAAACGGCTTGTGTGGAAAGCAACTACTGAAGCAGATGTTTTATGAATCATATTAGACTGCAGTTTTCTTAGCTCATTGCTATCACACGGTAGAATAAAATAAATACAATGGGAACAAGAACTTCTAGCTAGTGTTCTCACAGAACTATAGTGAATATTCTAGTTAAAAACAATCGCCCGGTTGTCCTTTTCCTCAAAAACAATTTATTGCACATGTTACATAATGGCTGAACAGCGTGTGCCGGCAATCACGGATGAACTCAAATGTCCGAGTGTGAAGGAGAGTTTGTTCCTGGCCACGCAGCTCTGAGGAGCCCAGGCTGACGGGCGGAAGGAGAGGCGCTTGCTCACGAGTAACTGGTGTGCTGCTGCCGCCGGCGGGCGCTGCGGAGCTTCTCGAAGCGCGCCTCCATCTCCTCCAGCACCTTGGGCGTGTAGCGCACCACCAGCTTCACCGAGCCCTGAGCGGCCTTCAGCAGCTCCACCGCCTTCTCATGGTGCTCGCCCTCCACACTCTGCATATGTACACACACACACACACACACACATATGCACACACGCACACACACACACAAACACACACACACGCACGCACACACACACACACACACACACACACACACACAAACACACAAACACACACACACACACACACACACACACACACACACACACACACACGCACGCACACACGCACGCACAAACACACACACACACACACACACACACACACACACACACACACATACACATAGACACACACGCACACACGCACACACGCACACACACAGACAGACACACACGCACAAACACGCACAAACACACACGCACAAACACACACGCACACACGCACGCGCGCACACACACACACACGCAAAAACACACACACACACATGCACACACACACACACGCGCAAACACACATACGTGGAAACACACATACACATGAACACACATACACACCACATTATTTCTGCTGGGAGATCAGGGCAAAATACAATCTAAAGATGACTTTTGTATGGAGTCCTCACACCAGGCTCATAGCTCAGCAGTCACCCCCACTCAGAGGTACTCTCTGAAAAATACCCTCCCCCTCTTAGCCCAAAATGCCCTCCCCCCGAGGCCTCGCCCCCTCACCACTCCATTGACGGACAGCAGCTGGTCCCCACGCTTCAGCCCCCCCTGCCGGTCGGCCACGCCCCCGGGGATCACCCTGGAGATGTATATGGGCGAGTTCTGCTCTTTCCCCCCCATGATGTTGAAGCCCAGCCCCTCCTCCGTTTTGGGAAGCTCCACCACCCGGGGATGGGCGTGGCCCTCACTCGCGGCAAAGGCTGCGACTGTGGCCTGGGAGACAAACAGAGTACAGATATGACTGACTGCACTCACTGTGGCCTGGGAGACAAACAGAGTACAGATATGACTGACTGCAGTCACTGTGGTCAGGTACATACACACACTACAGATGTGACTGGGGGGGGTGACTGGACCCCCGCAGCAGCCCGGCTCATATCCACGCTTCAACACAGCTACTGGAGCTACAGACTCATCCCCTCTGAACGGCATACTCTACATCCATCCATGTGGACTTTCAGAATCAGAATCAGAATCAGAAAAACTTTATTGTCTGACATGACAGAAAATCATCTCCAGCGTGGCACAACAGAGACAAAAAAAACCCAGACCTGACACAAAACTGGGTGGTGGTTGGGGGGGGGGGGGGGGGGGGTTGTTATTGATTGTTTAAGGTTCTGATGGCAGTGGGAATAAATGAGTTTCGGTAAATGTTTTTCCTGAGGGAGGGAACTTTGTAACGGCGGCCTGATGGTAATAGCTGGAAAGACTTATGCAGGGGACGTCTGAAATCTGATGTGATGTGGTTAGCTTTCCTTTCTATTGCTTGTGTGTGGAGTACAGATAGTTGAGTTTGATTTACGCCAATTATTTTACTTGCTTGATTAATGACCCGGGAGAGCTTTGATTTGCTCTTAACAGATGTGAAGTTGAACCAGGAGGAGATATTGAAGGTGAGAATTGATTCAATCAGTGATTTGTAAACAACTGTTAAAATGTCCTTCTTGACATTAAAATCCCTGAGTTTCCTCAGCAGGAACAGGCGTTGCTGTGCCTTCTTGTACACTGAGTCAGTGTAGTGGGAGAAGGACAGGCACCTATCTATCTCCATACCCAGGTACTTGAAGGCCTCAACCTGCTCCACTGCCTGCCCATGCAGCCTCAGGGATTCAAAGAGGGGGTGGAGGGAATTAGGTGAACACTTCCCCCCACAGCGCAGTTCCTTGGTTTTTGAGATGTTAAGTTCCAAGGAGCTTTCCTCTATCCAGGTCATGAGCTTGCCCACCAGTTCATGGTATGCAGAGAGGGAGTTCACATCCCTGATATGAGCTACCAGGGCCATGTCATCTGCATACTTTAATAGTGAGTCCATGTTGTTGTTGCAGGTGATGTTGTTTGTGTAAATTGAAAATAAAATGGGGGATAAAACACAGCCCTGGGGAACTCCTGTGTTTAAAATATAGTTTTTGGATGTAAAACCATTGACCATAACATGCTGGGGTCTATCCAATAAAAAGTATTTTATCCACAAAATCAGAGTTGGGTTGACCTCTAATTCCAGGAGGCGGTCGCATAGAGTGTGCGAGTCAACCGTGTTAAAAGCAGAAACCGTGTTTCTAGTTTACCTGTGAGTTTAATATCTGACCTGTTATCATCTCAACCAATAGGCCAGCGGAGGATGGGCATCCCCCTATTGCCGGGTTCCTCTCCAGATTTTGTTTTTTCCCGCCACTGTTTTAGGATTTTTCTCCCCGCGCGAGGGAGTCGTTTACCTCATGCTATTTGGGAGCTTAGGGCTGGCATCACATTGTTTCTTACCTTCTGGTACTATGTAAAGCGTCTTTGGGACAAAGACAATTTAATTAAATTGAGTATGTCTTCGGGATGGCAAACTGCAGGAGTCTGACTGGCATGTGTGCAGGATTCCACATAGTGCTTTGCAAAATTCAGCATTCAAGTAACGCAGCTTGGTGTGAAAGAATTTACTTTATTTTAAAAATTCAGGAAAAAGGGAATTCATTTGTGATCTCAGCTTGTCTCTTTGGCTGCAGAAGGCCCTTTGGCAGTTGCCTATTCAGCCTACAGGGGGCGCCGGGTACATGTACATTAATGGGCCCAGGCCAGAGTGAGTGAGCCTCTGTGTGCTGTCCTTACCTTAGCAGTAGCTTGGGCCCGGACCTCAGGCCCCCCGATGATGTCCAGCGTGTCATAGAGCTGCTCGTACACCTGAGAGAGCAGGAGCAAGACAGTGAGAACCAACACAGTCCCTCACTGACCATTACTATTAAATACCCCAAGACTAGTAGCCCTAGGGACAGCTAGAATTCCCATATAGTGAATTGATTTGAATGAGAAATTGATTTGAATGATTTTAATGTAAAGTGAGCTTGCAAAACACAACAGTAGCCTGTCAGATTTATTGATGATGGTGATGGCTGCAATGGAGCCGGTAGAATGACAAATTGCTGGCGTTGACGGCTACAGTGGAGCAATGCCGAAACTTGGCTAAAACTGCCCAGACTACCCAAGTTAGGTTCCCTGATATCTGTATGCCAACGTTACTGTATTTTCCTGGGAGTGTCATGTGATCGCCTGGATGGGTGGCCGTCTGTGTTCATAGGTGGAGTTTGAGCGCCCGTTACCGCTCAAACAGGCTGGAGAGTCAAGCCAAACACGTTCAGTGACGTCACTGGACGCGTTTGTTTTGATCAGTTTTGCCCCATGTCTAGGAAACGGCTACACTGACGGTGATTCTAAAAATTCCTACACATATAACTTAAGAATTAAATCTAAATAAAATAAAGTCAAAAAAGTGTGGCAGTGCTCCTTTAAGCAAAATAATACGAGAATAGTCTCAGTGATCTGAATCCTAGCGTTAGGATGTAATTGAGGGCCAGCAACGCCCAATGTGAATACCGCGGCAGTAACGGCCATATCACTGCCCACAGCGCAACTCACAAGCAAGAACACATCCACTGATTGGATTACTCTGGTCTATGCACGGAGTGCTGGGATTAGCAGTGCATGCCAACCCTACGCTTTTAGTTCAGCTTCTTATTTTCCCTTCATTGAGAGTGTATGTCCCTGCAGCTAAACGCAATAGGCTACTGCTCAAAATCGAGGCGCAGAGTACAACTAGGCCACAGCAATACAAGGACAAGGGGTTACGAGAGGTACACACACACCTCTCTAATTGCGGCGCAGAATTTGCTCTGGAGGACCCGCTGTAGAGCTTGCAGTTTCGGCGGGGGAAGCTCACCGCTTCTCTGCAATCTGTCGAGCAGCTCGATCACTCTGCACACATCTTTCGAGAAAGAGAGATGCAAAATTACGACAATGCATCTTGGCGAGGATAATTAATCTACCTTCAGCTTCACTCTTAGCGGGTGTCTTAACGTTACTTGTTTATTGTTACTCTAGCTCAGTGCCGTATTAGAGAATCACACTGGGTGGCCGGTGCCAACAACCAACCAACACGCGAGAGAACAGCAAGCACTTTTTTTCCTTTTTTTTTTTTTTTAAAGTTGGTTCATGAAACTGTCTAGCTAGCGGTTCGCAAACTGAAGCAGTATCACAGCTGACACCAACGGAATCAAAGTGATGATCATAACGTCATGCACAACCTGCACAATACGTACAAATAATATAAATTGCTTGAACTAAGCAGACAAAAATCCACGTGCATTATTAGTTTATCTAACGTAATATGACTAAACTATATATCAATAAAAAGACAAAACAATTATCAATTGAGGACAAACTGGTTCGTTAGGTTTATATTGCTGGTTTGCTAGTTCTCTTTGGCTAGCTAATCCCTTGTTAGCCATTGCAAGCGCTCAAGCGGGTAAAAAACAGTCTCGTTCCTACGATTCATTAAATATTACGGTAAAATGTCAAGACTTTTAATGCAACTGTCATCTTAGCGGATGAGTACAATGCACACAGTTTGCAACGCTGAGTAGTAACACAACAGTACGGCTAGCTAGCTAGCTACCTCTTTCTAAGCTGAGAGACTCCGTCATCGCCGCCATGTCTGTTTTGTTCGCCCATATGATAATACCATGACATCACCGAGAAGCCTTTGGCCGTGTTCGATGACATCACACCATGCAAAATTATGCGCATAATCACTGCACTTGCGTTTGGGTCTGGTCCCTGGACGTTCCATTCACGTGGTTTATGTAGTTATCAGCAAATCTTTGCGCATGACAAATTCCACGGTTGGTTAGTACTCGTAGGCGGATAATAATGCAAACTAGATTGTTGCTATAAATGGGAATCAACGGTACTTTCATGACTTTTTAAAATTTTTGTTTGTAATGTTGAGTTTAATTATTTGATTTTTTTTCACTGTTTAAATTTCGTTAGTTCTTACTATTCAAAATGTGTTATGTTAGATATTATGGAAGTATTTTGCTTTAAATGCCAAATTGTTTAAGTATGTATAATTAATTGAATGTGTTTTTAAAAAGAAAAGGTTTTTTAACCTCTTAAGAAAATGTAAACCAAAATAAAACCAATTTTTATTTCAGGTCCCCAGCATTCTGAAGTTCGTCCCTGTGTATTGGGTGGTATTTCGAGCTGTTCATAGTTGGATTCTACGAAAGGAGGCTATCGAAAAACACAAACCACATAAGGCCCCAACTAGTCATTTGCGAGGCACAGGTTAAATTACACTGATGCAGCGATAGTAGCCTACACCAAGGAATCTTTTTTTCGGGTTTGCAAATGTATAAGTTTACTCTATGCCAGAAAAATGCTGCATTGTACAAGCCTGACTGTAATTATCTTATTTTGACCAATAATACCCTATTATCAAATAGCCTTAGAATCCACTGTGCTATCTTTTCAGAGTCCATTTCGATCTGTCCCCTGGAGACGACGGAGCCGAGGAACTGGACAGTGAGCGGCGGAATTCACACTTCTCAGCTTCGACAAAGAGCTCCAGATATCGGAGGACATAGCGGATGCATTCCTCCAGGGAGGCAGAGAAGATGAGGATGTACAGGGGCGTAGGGCAGCAGGGCGTAGGGCAGCAGGCAGCAGCTGAAATACAGGGCGTAGAGCAGCAGGCAGCAGGGCGTAGGGCAGCAGGCAGCAGGGCGTAGGGCAGCAGGCAGCAAGGCGTAGGGTAGCAGGGCATTGGGCAGCAGACAGCAGGGCGTAGGGTAGCAGGCAGCAGGGCGTAGGGTAGCAGGCAGCAGCTGAAATACAGGGCGTAGGGCAGCAGGCAGCAGTTGCAACACAGGGGTGTAGGGTAGCAGGCAGCAGCTGACATACAGGGCATAGGGCAGCAGAGCATAGGGCAGCAGGGCGTAGGGCAGCAGGCAGCAGCTGAAATACAGGGCGTAGGGCAGCAGGCAGCAGTTGCAATACAGGGGTGTAGGGTAGCAGGCAGTAGCTGAAATACAGGGCGTAGGGCAACAGGCCGCAGGGTAGCAGGCAGCAGTTGAAGTACAGGGGTGTAGGGTAGCAGGCAGTAGCTGAAATACAGGGCGTAGGGCAGCAGGGCAGCAGGCAGCAGGGCATAGGGCAGCAGGGTGTAGGGCAGCAGGCAGCAGCTGAAATACAGGGCGTAGGGTAGCAGGCAGCAGCTGAAATACAGAGCATAGGGTAGCAGCTGAAATACAGGGCGTAGAGTAGCAGGCAGCAGCTGAAATACAGGGCGTAGGGCAGCAGGGCATAGGGTAGCAGGCAGCAGCTGAAATACAGGGCGTAGGGCAGCAGGGCGTAGGGCAGCAGGCAGCAGGTGATGGACCAGAGTTGGGCACATGAAACTGGCATCAGCGCCGGAGTTGGTGAGGACTCAAACTTGGTGTCGCACCCCCTTCTAGGATATGGCAAGCAGGGTGAATCGGGAAGTCAAGGGGGATGGATCAATGGTGGTACCAGTTTTACCGCGCAGCTGCAAACACGGTGACCAGGTCCGGCGCAGTACAGGCCCAATCGCTCAAACGCCCATCTCTCTCGTTCCTGGGGGGTCAGTCTGGTGTGGCCGATCTGCATGGGCTCAGGTTCAGCGGACTGCTGGGATGTGGAGTGAGGGTTGTTCCGGGGTAACTGGAGACACCACGCAGCTCATCTCTCCCTCAGGCGAGAGTCCGCCCACATAGCCCGGTCGATAAGCCCGTCCAGAGTAGTGGGTGGATCACAGGTGCTTAGTTCGTCCAGGATACGGTCAGATAGTCCATTGTCGAAGGCGCCGTGCAGCGTGATACTGTCCCAGCCCATAAAGGCAGCCAAAGTCCAGAATTGAATGGCGTAGTCTGAAATGGACCGGTGGTCCTGACGGATCCAGAAGAGTTGTCGCATAGCTGCTGGTCCGGAGGCGGAGCGATCAAAAACCCTGTTCCAAACCCCTAGTGAAGAGACCCTCGGGGCGTCTGACCCGCACACCGCCGGGCCTGCCGATCTGAAGCTCTCCCAGCCAGCAGGGTGATGACACAGGCTACCCTACAGCGTTGGTGGGGGAGCACTGTGACAGGAAGGATCTGCAGAACCCGGGTTCTCCAGCGCGGCGTTCAGGTGGTGGCAGAAAGGGTTCCACTAGCCAGGCTGTGGACCCGGAGCAGTCGCGGGGCAAGCGGTCTGGACGTTGGTGGCGGAGTAGGAGAGATCAGATTTTCCATACACTGAGTCACATGGCGAAGTCTGGACTCGTGCTGGCCCAGCCGCTGCCCCCGGAGGGCCTCTTGGGTTGGGGCCGGGTTTGGGTTCGCTGGTTCTAACGCTGGCCAGATTGTTCTGTCAGAATGCAAAACCTAGGAGCTAATCGCAAACTCTAAAGTCTTCCAATCAAAGTGTTTATTGAATGACGGGCCGGTCAAACAGGCAATGGTCAAACACGGGCAAACAGGAATGTAACAGGCAATGCAGTCCGTAGTTGGTAATCCAGGCAGGGGTTTGGTAATCAAGCAAACAGATATAACAAAGGTAATCCAGAACATGGTCGTGGTGACATGCAAGAGTTTGTAAACAGGAAGGCAATCAGAGAAAGCAGAAAAAAAGTCCAAAAAGCGGTAGTCAAAAACAATACACGGGCAGACAGAAAAACGCTGGAGAGAATGGCAGGAACACATTACAATCTGGCAAATAACTCACAAAACAGACAGGTTAAATAGACTGAGGGGAAATAATAATCAGGAAGTGAAGACAGATATATACAGATAACAAAAAAACACAGATCCTCACGTTAGTTCGGAATGACAGATGAGAAGACATAGTTCTTAGTTTTTAGTTATTTGTTAGGAAAGTCGCACTGCTCAGAATTAACTTGGTGTTGGGAAGATTGTGAGTTTACCTGTAGTACCTTCTCCTAGTGAACAGTTGTGCAAACAGTTGTGACAATTTTCTAGTTAGTCCTTTTCTTTTTGGAGTTTATAACAGTGAGAAGCACAAGCACAGAAAGCCAGGAGTCAGTGGGTCCAGTTTATTTGTACAAACAGATATAGATATTTAATAGTTTCACCAGTTCCAGTATTACTGTAATAAATAAAAGCAGCATTAGGAAGTTAGATTTTTTCAATAGAATGTGTTAAAAAAGCAACTGTACAAAGGCTGATTTGGAGACATGAATGACAGATAAACAGAAATAGATAGAAAGAATCTAAGCCATCAGTTACAGGTGTAATTTTATTATAATGCTTTTTGTTATACTGATCTCGCGATGGCTGGAAAAAAAACATCTTGCATTGTTTAGTTTCTGTTGCATGACATGTAGAAAAGACAACTTTTCCCTGAAATAACTTCCCGGTTAATAAAAGGTTACACAACACAGTGCAGGTACTTGGCCTGCTCAAATTCCTGCAAAAGACCTGAGTGTCACGGAAACACACTATTTCCTGCTACAGAGACGCCATTTCAGTGCATCTGATAACCAAACAAGCCGGGACATATTTTAGTTGGTCTGTGGGCTATGAAATGCATCAGTTGGTCTGGTACATTGCACTGCTACATACTGTTATAGCTGTCATTACCAATGTAGAATAACTAGCGGCATTTTTAAACATGCCATTATGACAGAATATTACTACCAGTGATCTGTATGGGCAGCTTGTGTGAGATTCCATCAGACACAATTTTGCAACCAATAAGAAGCCAGAATAGATAAGCCTTTTCAATCTACAAGTTGGTATTGTGCATACGAGGAGAGCAGTACTTGTAAACAGTGTATCATAAAATGAAAGCACAACAAAAGAAGATTTGACTGCCACAACTATATACCTTTTTCCACATGGTCCCCAAATTCTACAATTCCACAGCGATACAATCAGGTAAATTACTAATCCATTAATACCATATATGTTGATTGATACATTATCAGTATTTATCAGTGCACAGTAAAAGAAGAATTAAACATAAAATGTTAAAGGCAATTTCAGTTACACTTCAGCATCTCTTGACAGCACAAACCCAGTATACGTGCTCATTTCTTTTGTTTCTCTGCAACAATCTTCACGCTGGGGGAATTTCAGACAAGTGCTATTTAGCATTGTAATGTTATCGCCAGAGACATAGACAAATGAGGCAGGGGTTTCAGTTCTGAACACCACCCCCCCCCCCCCAACCAAAAAAATGGCAGAGAAGCAGTAGAAATATGCAGAGGGTGCTGACAAAAACACACCATTGCCTACCACTTCCTTACAGCATTACAGCCGCATTAAAACCCTTAATCCTCATGTCATTTCAACCACAATTTTCTGCGTTCACAATTTCTCAACATCAAAAAATAAAACCATTATCAGATGCGAATCTGACAAATAAATAGCTATCTTTACAATTCATAGAGTAGTGAGAATAAGTCTATTTGCATTGATAATATGTATTTGCATTGATCTGGCATTAATTCTTTAACTCCATGACTTGGAATCCTGTTCCCAAAGGTCACTCAGCGTGTCTTCTGTTTGTCCGTCTGGGCTGGGGTCTGGCTTGCCCCAGCTGGGTCCTTCTTGTCGGTGTTGAGCATTTTGAGGAGGTCCTGAAGAGCCTGTCTGATATGGGCCCCAAACCGGTGGGCATCCTGAAGAGAGGCAGAGTCACAGTTAAACCTTAAGTTTAGGGCGTCTTTATGGAACTGAATTCAATTGAATTGAACTAAATTGATTTATTAATTTATTTTATATTTTTATTTGAGCTTAAATATTGGCGTATTGTGTCGTCTCTTATGGCATTGTGTCTATTTTCACGGTATTTGTTTTCACTCCTGTAAAGCACTTTGTAATGTATGCTCGAAAAGTGCTATACAAATAAAGTTGTTATTATTATAATTATTATTGTTGTTGTTGTTGTTGTTGTTGTTATTATTATTATTATTATCAGATTTATTCACAATTAGGCAGGTGTAAGAAACCTCATTGCCCAGACTAAAATACTTGCCGAGTGTCATTGGCTAAATTTGCCAGAGGCGTGAAGTAGCCTACACAGAAAAACACAAAACCTCTGTAATAATACTGAAGTTATTACTTATTACATGGTGTCATCACATGGTTAAAAAATATTGAAATCATAAAGCATTAGTAGCAGTTTCACTTTTAATCGAGTGCAAAGACACCAGTGGCGTCTTGTGTGCTGAAAGCTAAGCAGGCAGAATACCTCCCATAACTGATTATTGGTCTCGACTTGTTTAAATTCATTTTCCTTGTTTAAAAATGGGATTAAGTCACATAGTACTCAATACCATCAGGTGTAGCCAGTTCTCCGCTATTAGGTAAAACGGCAACTAAAACTCTTTTTTATTTGCGCATTAAAATTGTACACATTTCAACTGACGTTATTTAAAATTGTGGATAGGTGTAGCTACTGTTTTCTGCACTCAGTCAAAGAATATTCATGGAAAAGATTTTGTAATTTAAATTTTGTCATTTAAACAATCCCGAAGCTCAGGTTAAACCTAGTCTCCTCCAAACAGCCGAGACAAGACTGTTTTAGACAAGTTTTATCGGTGAGAACTGTCCAGTTTTAGAACGTCAGCTCTTGCCGGCTGGCGTTTCGAAAACTGAGCATGTCAAGTATTAATTCTTAAGGTTTAGAGCAATTAATGTTTTAAAGCCCAGTCTCTACCAAACAGCCGAGAATAGACGAGAGAGATATCTCGGAAAGTCCGTGTTTAAATCTCAAAATCTCTTGGCAGTCCACACCAAAACACAGAGTAAACAAATACTGTTTCCACGACGACCCAAGTTAACTGTGAAGTTAAGTAAGAAATTGTTCTAAATCTCTGCGATTAAGATTTGACATGATCAAAACGCCAGCCGCCGAGAGCTGACGGTCTAAAGCCGGACGGTTCACACCGATAAACCCTTCTAAAGACGTTCTAAAACCATCCTGTCTCGTTTCGGCTGTTTGGTGGAGACCGGGCTTTAGATGCCTTTATTGTAACACGGTAGTTAACAGAGTGGTTTATCTCTTTTTTTTGTCTACACTGTAAAAAGATCATCCTAATGAATTTACCGCATAGGCGTAGTGTGTAAACATATTTTTCTAAATTGATTTTATTACTTAATCTCCCCAACAGGGCATGAGGAAAGAAGTTGTGTGTTCACCTGCCAACGGATTATTTAGATCAGCGGCACGCGGGTAAAGACAGTGAAAATATGATGGAAAACAGGTCAACAGCAATAATTAGTTTCAGGGTTGTTTTCAGCTCAGGAGCCGCCACTTAAAGACACGTAGGGTTAGCATCTATAGTGCTACTTCAGTAATGAAGAAAACATACTGTACCATACACCTTCAAATACTTAACGAGATACACACGTTTACCTTTTTCTTTTGCTAGCGCACGTGTGCTCTCGTGCCCTTGTTTGCTAAATGTCTGTGTGCTGTTAGATGTGTTAGCAGTTCACTCACGGTCTGTGCACAGGAGTGCTTGCAAGAGATGTGGAAGTTGAACATGTCCTCTGCCACGATGATGTAGGACACTCCATAGCCATCATCGGCCACCTGAGAGACACACAGAGAAATATGGCATCGATATTTTAAAGATGACATAGACATTCGTAAGATAATGTTGAGATTTTAGCCCTACTGTTAAGTTAAGAATTTACCACCGCTTCTATGTTTGGGGTCAAACTGACACTTTGTGTGTCGCCTTCTTATTGTCTCCCAAATGACTAGACTTTCATCCATAAATATGAAAAATTGGTGAGAAACATCTCATTTTAGAACCTGAGGTATGGGTAGTGAAAGTTTGGCACCTGTACGAGAAAGTGCCACCAGAATCATCATCCATTTTTTGTATATTTCCTCACAGTTTATACAGTTACAGAGGGTCAAAATAAGCCCATACAACACATGCAATGTATTCAGAACTTCTGAAAACAAAGCATTATGTTTACTGCATGTTTACTATTGAATCCCACCAAAATAAAAAAATAAAAAAATCATACATTATCCAAATGAAAAAAAGGTTGTCTGGTTTTTAAGAGATGGCGAACACTGAATGGGGTCAAACTGACATTTTTTTAATAACATGAAGATGAAGTGAATGAGGTGGAAAATGACTAGGCAGTTGAGGGAGACTGTGGGACTCACCGGGCCAAACCCTCCTCCGCAGGAGATGTACTCCGGATGGTTCACCAGGTCAAACAGCTCAATCTGCTGGACCGGGGTTTGGCTGGTAGACAGGCGCCAGGGTTCGGACAGCACCTGACAGGGAGGGCGAGGAGTCACACACATCAACCAATGCTGCAGAGTTTCACCGCAAACCCAGAAATAATAATTTTTGGCTGTCCATGCATTAGGAATGTGTCTTTAAATCCTCCTTATCTATTTTTCTACTTACCCAACAAACTGCAATCTTACCATGATGATTAGCCTTATCAAACTATTTGTTTTGCAGGTAATATAATTGCACTTTTTTGTGGTATACCTACTTCCTTTTGCTCAGAAAGAAATAAAACATCGCTGCTCAATTCTGCAACAAGGTTACTTTTAAAATAATTTTTTGACAATCAGAGGAAATCTATTTTGCTTTCATATAGGATGCTCTGGAGCACTGAGGTAATGTGAGCCTCTTTCTGTCAGGTCTAAGTCAGGACCATGTAGGATCTCGAGTTTGGGCTGCAGTTGCCCTCCCTGCACTAGTCTTCTGTCCTGCTTTATTTTCCCTCAAAGTGCCTTGTTATCTGTGAGTGTGTATCGCAGCTCACACACACTCTTACATGATGCCCGCTGACGTCTGAGGGCCAGAACACGGAGGGCAAAGGCCTACCACGTCTCAGCTGCTGATACCATTTACGACACAGACAGACACAAAGCACTGACCGCGCGCACACACACACACACACACACACACACACACAAACACGTGCACACACAGACACACACCACTGACCGCACGCACAACACACACCACGCCGACATGTGCACACACCATGCACGCTCACATAAATACACACACCCCACACAGGCATGCACACACAAACACACATACCTGCTCACACCACACACAAGCAAACACACACGCACACCCAAGACATGTGTACATACACCATGCACACACACACAAACAAACACCATGCACACCACACAAAAGAACACCATGCACACCACACAACCAATGGACACACACACACACACACAAACACCATGCACACCACACAACCCATGGACACACACACACATGCATACACACGTGCACACACAAACAAACACCATGCACACCACACAACCCATGGACACGCACACACATGTGCACACACACACACACACACACACACACTCACTCTTATTACAAGACAAAACTATGAATCCCATCAACTGAAAACCAACCCAGAAAAGGTCTAAACGTGGGTCATGAATCCCCCTCACCTCCTTAAGGAAAGGAGACTCCACTCCGAGGTACTTGGAGACCACATAGAGACAGAAGAGGTGTCTGTCAATGCCAGATCCCGTCATGGCCAATCGGTAGAGGTTCTGGTGCTTCTCGGCAGCCAATCGGAACAGCCGCCTACATACATCCATGTCCTGGGAGACAGAAGCAAGTATGAGAGGTCAGAGGGTGATTGCACTTGCTGTTTCAGCCTGTCTTCAACACAATTTCGGAAAAAATCCATTCTGGGGTGGGTAGAGTAGGTGTGTCCATCTCATTTGCATAAACTATTCTTGAACCAATCAGGTGCTGGCGCTGTTTGTGTAGTATTGATCCATAAAAGCTGACTTGCCAACTTTAAAAACGAGCCGTTAATATAAACTGACAAATTAGTGGGCCTCACCAATTTTCTGACTCGATATCTTCATTCACATCTATGTACACGTATATATAGAGGTACTTTAAAAATAATCGTGATACGGAGCTAGATATTATTTGGCTTTCAGGCAAACTAGGCAGTACGTACACTTAGGGGTAGGAAAAGTAAGCATTGCTGGGCTGAATGGCCTGAATGGCCTGTTGACAATCCTCCCCTGGAGCAATGCAGGGTTAAGGGCCTTGCTCAAGGGTTCAGTGGCTGTGCGGATCTTATTGTGGCTACACCGGGGATCGAACCACCAACCTTGTGGGTCCCAGTCATGTACCTTAACTACTACACTTCGCCCTACTTCTTCTATCTCCACTTTTACTCAAGTAGAGGATTTTGGTACTTCCCAGCCTGGAGGGAACGGGGGAGGAGCACTCTTACCTCTCCCTCCTCCAGGGCTTTGACAAACGCACAGCTCTCGTTGGAGCAGGATCGCACCGTCTCTGTCCGGCCTTCTCTGAACAGACGGGTCATAGACGCCTCGTAGGTCAGGCAGAACATCCCTCTGTCCTGGGGGTAGGAGGAGGATTAGGAGGAAGAGGAAGGGGGTGAAAAGTCATTTAAACACTAACTGAAAACATTACAGCCCACACTGTCATAAAACAGGCTGCCGAACAGGTGCTTCACAATCACTTTCTCTTACATGAAAAACTAGATACGCCATAAGATACAGATGTTCACAGTCAAACATGCAAAATGTGAGAACTGTAGGTCTGACAGGGGTTGTCTGTCCTGGATGGAATATTCACTTCATCTTGACTTCTGGATTGGCAGCTAACTAGATGGACACCCTGCCGGTTGGTTGATACGCAAATTGCCATGTTGCTTACGAGAACAATACTGGATCACAAATACCAAATACTCCTATCATAGGCATAAGGACAACTTTGTTGCTTACAGGAAAAAAAACGTATTGAAACTGACTTCATATCCAATATAACTACTGAAAAACGGGACAGTAAGACAGGCAGGAGCGGAGGGCGCTGTGGAGGGTGCTGCCCCCTGCTGGCTCACCCGGTAATAGGCCAGCTGCAGGGCGAGCTGGATGAAGGCGTCGGGGCTGATCTTGTGCTTCTTCACCCTCCCCTTCCCAAAGTCCCGGAACGGAATCACATGGAAATCCACGTCATCAGCCAGGGTCTGGGCGACCATCAGGGACTGGGTCACCTGCTCCTGACACTGGCACACAGACAGGGGGCAGAGACCTCACTAAAAATGAACATGCTAATAAACAGGCACATGCTAATGAATGTGAACATGAACATGGTAATGAATATGCACATGCTAATGGACGTGCTAATGAAAGTGAATGCTAATGAACATGCTAATGAACATGAACATGCAAATGGACACTCTAATGAACGTGAACATGTTAATGAACATGCTGATGAAAGTGAACATGCTAATGGACACACTAATGAACGTGAACACGCTAATGAACCTGCTAATGAACGTGAACAAGTTAATGAACCTGCTAATGAACGTGAACATGCTAATGGACACACTAATGAACGTGAACACGCTAATGAACCTGCTAATGAACGTGAACATACTAACAGACATGCTAATGAAAGTGAACAGAGCCACAGATTCGGCTGGCTCACCTCTGGGGGAATGTCCCAGCTCAGCTTCTGTGGCCGGGGCAGGGTGGGATCCAGCTCTCCTTTGCAGTGGCCCTCTCCATCGTACCCCAGCTGGAAGGCGTCTGAGGCCAGCACGTACTGCAGAGGGGTGGCCAGTTTAGAGCATGTCAGATTCATCCCGCCCGGGGAGATGTTTGTTATGTGCCTTCAAGCACGGCCCACAGGCCTTCAGACAGAAACAAAAACAGTTTGTTGCGTCTCCTGGCCTGTGGAGCACTGTCCATGCTCTTTGTGAACCTCTGTCACACATCTCTTCCTCTCTCCCTCACCTTCCTTCCCGTCCTGCTGCACTGTGCTGTCCAGTACGAGCTGAGAGCTGACCCATCCCACGCTCCCACCAAAAGAAAACTATCTCTAACGCCATGGACACAAGGCAGCATGTTATCTATCTCTGAATATTGAGTGACCTGCCTTGGATTGTTATTTACAATTAATGTGCTACATGGACATGAAGATGAATTAATTGATCTGTTATATATCTCTGAACATTTTAGTTATTACTATGATGCCGTCATGTATAAAGTCTTGTAATTGCAATTGCAGACAGATTTATCTCTGGAATATTTAAGGCCTATCCACACTTAGAACTAAGAACTATGACTATAACAATGACTATAAATATGCCGTTCTAAAATTTGCTGTAACTCAAGTGGACAGTGGAGCCAACAACACAACTAGGGTGTCGCTGGGATGGCTTTCAGATCGTTTTCTTCCCAATTTGTCGAAAAACATCTTCGCGAGGGAAAAGACGACACCGGGCAGCAAGATCTTCAGGAAAATGAGACTTTATTAGCAGCAGCACATAAAGCCGGATCAGCTCTCCAGAACTGAACCCCGACTGGCATTTGTACACCCATTTTATACACAGTTACTCCACCTACAACTCCTCCTCAAATTGCCAACGATCCTTATGCTCTGCCAACTCTGTACAAAGTTCAGGGCATTCTGCGAACTACGTGTCTTTATGTGCTGCTGCTAATAAAGTCTGATTTTCCTGAAGATCTTGCTGCCTGGTGTCGTCTTTTCCCTCGCGAAGATGTTTTTTGACAAATTGAAGATTTGGACTCTGTCGTTTCCTAGACACGACACTGCATGAACAATAAAACACTGACAGTGTTGTTGAAATTATATATTCATGTGATTATTTCATTATTAATTACTTATCATATTATTAATTGCTTATCCTTTACTAATTTCTTATACTATTATTGGTTGCTTATGCTGGAATGATCCAGAGTATACACACTTATTGAAGTATCATAACTTGCTTTGTGCTACTCAATATTATTTTCTGTAACTGTGTGAGTGGAGATGCCTCTCCCTGTCTGTACCATGGGCCTCCAAGGCCACGGCCATTAACTGTGTGGACTGAATTATCTTGTCTTGCTGCCTGAGAGCCTGCAGAACCAAAAACATAATACCTCATGACGGAAGCTACTATGGAGATTATCTTCCTAGAAGTAGGGAGTTAAAACAAGATAAAATAGATTATTCTCAGACGCGCAGTTAATTGCACAGGCCCCTGCGTACACGTTATGCTTCAATGTTTTTGAGAACATGCATCTGCATGACGTACATTGAAGGGGGAGATATGAATAAACAATCTATAGTAAGGAGAAGAGCGGTGGATTGTCTTTGAATATTGATTATCAGAAATATTAATGAATACTAATGAAGGGGCGTACATTTGTTGCGCTCTGTGCCTACATATATCCAGACAAAGGTCCTGGAACCTTTGTCCTTGTTTTTGCATGTAACTTGGACCCTATGCGCATAGTAAAGATTGGATTTTATTTACTGTCTCTGTCTCTGAGTGTTTTCTTACAGGAATAAATTAAAATTCCCACCACAGACAGCCAATGAAAATGCGGGACGAATTGACATTCAAAATGGCAGACAACATAGCTGAGGGTATATTTACTGAACGTTATTGCTCCTCAGTGCGGATGCTCAGGTTGTTGTCGTGTAGTAACAGCTATAGTTCTGATATACAGTTCTTGGTTGTGGACGGGCCTGTGCACTGGGAGAAGGCCCTCCCGCGAATGCATGACAGGAAGCCTCTCCTTGCCTCTACCACCCCCCCCCCCCCCTCGCGCCCCCGCGTGCCCCGAACAGGCCACCGCCCCTCCTGCACCTCACCTCCCAAAGGTGGGACACGGTCGGAGCGTCGGCCCAGGAGTGCTCCGCGTTCAGACCGCTCTTTCCGTTCTTGAAGACCACCACGGAGAAAGACTTATCGAACCACCTGAGGCGGGATGAGAAACGAGATTTCCGAATGGCAGTCTCGAACAGCTCAACTTTAGCAGCTAACTATGCCACTCGCTCCTCTCAACGGAGGCAAACCTAAACACCAAAAAATAGGGAAGGTTCACGGGAACCAACCAAACCGGGAGCAACGGTCCCTATATTTCTAACTAATTTCTAATTTCTAAGACAATTCAGTCTTTCAAAACCTGTCTGTCTGTCTGTCTGTCTGTCTATCTATCTATCTATCTATCTATCTATCTATCTACCTCTAGACTTCCATACCGGCTCAGTGCATGTGTCAAAATGCAACACTAAAGCTCAGAGCAGTGCCAGGAAAAGACTTAAATAGCCCTCCATGCAGCTGACTGCAATTACACCCGCATTCCACATTTTCCTCCTGAACCTGGCCGGCACACCCTCTAGAGGTCTAGAGAGGTAAATACTGGATCTCCAGAAGTAGAGAGTGAAAACCATGACACATGACTGGGGCAGCCTGTAGCCTAGTGGCTAAGGTACCTGACTGGGGCAACCTGTAGTGTAGCGGTTAAGGTACATGACTGGGACCTGCGAGGTTGGTGGTGCAATCACCACGATAAGATCCGCACCTTGAGCAAGGCCCTTAACCCACATTGCTCCAGGGGGGATTATCCCCTGCTTAGTCTAACCAACGGTAAGTCATGTTTGGATAAAAGCATCCGGCAAATAACATGTAATACTGTAATAAAAAGAGCAAAGCACACATGTAGAACAGTAATAACCAAAAACAACAGTCATTAATGTAAAATGTCACCCTTCCCCATGTTCACCTGTCGTAACACTTTCCGTGCAGGAGGGACTTGGCATAGATGTCCAGGTTTCGGGCCGGGTCGTCTCCCATCATGCCTTGCTCATCGTCGTCCAGGGTTACGAAGAACGCCGCTTTCTCAATGCAGTCTAGAGATCGCTTGTTCACCCCGGAGCCAAAGAACTCTTTCCTCGCACGTGCCCACGGCTCTCTGTGTGAAATGCCACATTATTAGTATTATTAATATTCACAAACATAATTAAATAACCATTTTAGAGTGCTTTCACGTAGAGCTTATCAATTTGAAGAGCTTCTCATGAGTATTTCTCTGGCTGTTGAATACAAAGCAGTCGCAAAACAGGGTCATTTCGGCGTCTATTAATCTTTGCCTAGGCAGTTTTCCAAAAAGGACATTTGGAGACTCCAAAAGGACACATGCAAACTATGATATTATGGGTCTTATGAGGTGTGAAATGCTGTATTTTGTTGACTATAGTATAAGTCAACAATGATAATTGAAATTATAAGTAAATAATGGACATTCTATCAATGTTTCTCTGAGTTAGCAACTATTATGCATTTGGTCCACTGGACACTTGTGAAAAGAACACTGACATTAGCGTATTTCTTGTAGTATGTAGATTTCCAAAATGCAGAGAAGGTGAGGTCCCCCCCCCACATGTTACAAAAAAACTTTTGTCGTTAAAGCAATGACATCTTAAAATATGTTACACGGTTAGAACTGTGAGTTTTAACGCTTTCAAATGGTATATCCTGTTACCATAGTGATTGAAAATTGTGCCCTGAAAAAATGAATGAATGTATTCATCCTTCAAGCTGCTATGCATTATTTTAGATTCACTCGCTTTTACATCATATCGCGGAAGCTAGTGCTCCTCTAACTTCTGTTTCAGCCTGCCTTTAACCTGACTGTTCTTATTCCATATCCTTACTCATATCTGGATTCTGGGAATTCTGGGAATTTTGATGATAACATCAGAGCAGGCGAGTGCTAGACGAGTCATGGCAGGCTACACAGTGTGAAACACACACGTGACACAGAACCTGCGAAAGCTGCTCTGGAGAAGGGAAAGACCTGTCGCATACTGCCATGTCAAGTTGCTGACGCAGTGATAGCGTCTAAAGACAAAAATCTAGAAAGGAAATAAAAGCACACACCACTATCTGCGGGGTGGAAAACCAACAACCGAAACAGACAATGAAATGAGAGAAACTATTTACGGTGTCTGTCTCTTATTTCTGTGTGTCATCTAAACGTACCTGAGCAGACAGTTTCTATGTGTCACCCGGCCATACCTGACCAGACAGACCTGTGTCTTGCTGTGAACACTTTGTGTCCTGACACCTGAATAACCGCCAACTGTCACACCTGTCCTCACACCTGTATCTCTCACACCCCTGTCCCTTTGGAGCTCACCTGTCCCCTGCAGTCAAGGCCCCCAGTTTCTCCTCTCCCGGGCAGGGCGGCGAGGGGTCGTCCAGTATCCGGGTGATCTGGAACTCAAGCTCTCTGGGTGATAGCAGCCTGCCGGCCCGGTACACCCCCAGCTTGAAATACCGCCCCCTGTGGTAGACCGCCACATAGTCGCTGTCCTTCCAGTGCTGCAGGGTGTCTGTCAGAGAGAAGAGGGACATCACTGGAGAGGAGTCTCACACAGAGAGGGAGGGGCCTCACACAGAGAGGGAGGTGTCTCGTACAGAGAGGGAGGAGTCAGAACATATAGGGGTGACAGTTTGATGAGATTGGGTTTGGATGAGAAGGAGAAATGGAGATGGGTGAATGAGGGGAAATGAGGATGGACGTGAATCTGTTAGTTACTACAGAACTAGTGATCTAATGTGCTAATAGTGTCAAGCTAACAACGCTAACTTGGCAAGGAAATAAAGGAGGATACGGTAATACCTGTGATCTCCTCGGGAGTTTGACAAGAAGAAAAACATCCTCTGAACGTGACAGAGAAGAGCAAGGAAGCGCTCAGGGGTGTGGGGAGAGAAGGACAGATAGGAAAAGACAAGGGGAAAGTGATAAAGGCAGAATGAAGAGAAAAATAAAAACCAAGGTAAGAGAAGAGGAGAGAAGGGTTAAAGGAGAAGAGACAAAGTACATCAGCAAGAAAGTAAAAAGGAAGTCTGGATATAGAATCTGAACCATAGCCAGTCATAAGACAGGTAGAACACCAAACAAAATGCCAATGGTTGCAGTGTGGTTGCTGTCTGGTTACTGCACAGTCACTGTGTGGTTGCTGTGGTTACACTGTGCAGTCACTGTGTGGTTGCTGTGTGGTCACTGTGTGGTTGCTGTGGTTACACTGTGCAGTCACTGTGTGGTTGCTGTGTGGTTGCTATGGTTACACTGTGCAGTCACTGTGGTTGCTGTGTGGTTGCTGTGGTCGGTGTGGTAACTGTGGCCACTGTGGTTGCTATGTGGTTGCTGGGTGGTCACTTTGTGGTCACTGTGGTTGCTGGGTGGTCACTGTGTGGTCACTGTGGTTGCTGTGTGGTTGCTGTGTATTACCAGCCTCCTCTCCTGGGATGCGGGTGGTGTTGAACATCCTCTCAAACTGTGCAGCACACAGAGGAATGACCGTGCCTGGAATATGACTCTGTGAGACAAAACAACCATGTGTAAGGTTCTCTGTGTGTTTATTCAGGACCAACATATTTCATTTCACTGGCTACCATTTTAAATGTTGTTTTTTCAACTATGGAACCTGCCAGAGTGTGAGCATTGGGCAACAACAAATCAAACAATAAAAACAGATTGATTAGATTATACAGCAGGATGTTTGCCAGAGGAACAGAATGGGGGAGGGCTTTCTGATGGTTAAACACTGTTTAAACATGGCCCTTAGGCAATCACTCTGAGAGAGGAATGCCAGAGTAAACATGGCTTGATTAGAGCCTGCAGAATCCACTCCCAACCCTGAAGAACGGCATTCCCGTGTGCTTAGAGACACCTGAGCCACAGGCGAGCTGGGTCCGGAATAATGACACAATGGCATCAACTGCAGTCTCCGACCCAGATGGGCTGCCTCTCGAAGGCGACGCTAATGTCTGTGAGACCAGGCTCCCTCCAATCGGACTGGTTCTAGCCGGTTTTAGCCCGTGTTATTGTTTTGGTCAGTCGTTGAACTGGTTTGAATCGTGACCTCCAGTTGGAGTCCAGCCTACTGGAGATTATACCTGTGTTCGAGATGGCGAATCTTAGCTAAGGTTCACCAACGTACTCAAGCTTTTTTCTGTTCGCCACACGTATCAGTTAACATAAGGTAACAGTTTGACATGGTAGTGCGCAGTGAACAAAAAAGGTAGCCGACAGGGATGACATTGAGAGAACCAAAGTTGACAATCATTTGGCTGTTATAACACTTTAATCAATGTAATATTTGTTCTTAACTTAACAGCTAATCGGCTAGCTAGCATTGTTAGACCTATGTCGCATCCATTTGTATAAAAAAGACGTTGCTGGCGAACATAGTTCACCGCAAACATTAGCCATCTTGGTATAAATGATATCTAATTGACTGTCAAAATAAGTAAGATTACGATTACTGATTCATATTTATATTTTAGCAGGGACTGTGATTGGACATTTTAATCCTAATATTTGGACAATTCACACAGATAATTATAACAATGAGGATTAGGATTATGACAACAATAATAATAATAATAATAATGATAGTAATAATAATAATAATAATAATAATAATAATAATAATAATAATACATAATTTTATACTGCTGAATATTTACTGGGTAAGGAAATTCCCGTAAAAGGTTGGACAGCGGGTCTTATTGTTTACAGCAGGGCTGCCCAACCCCATTTCTGGAGATCTACCGTCCTGTAGGCTTTCATTCCAACCCTAATAAAGCACATCATATTCACCAGCTTGTTGAGCTCCTAATTAGTAGAATCAGGTGTGTCACATTAGGGTTGAAGTGAAAACATAGAGGATGGTAGATCTCCAGGAACTGGATTGGGCAGCCATGGTTTAAGTGAAGTAACAGACCATCAGATCATGAGTAAACGCGTCCCGTAATGTAGGGCACAACCATCTTGCATCAGACCAGTCAGGTTCACAACAATATAAGGGTCAGAAACTGACACTTTGGACCAGTGAGGTTCAGAATATCATAAGATCCACAACCTACACGTCAGACCAGTCAGGTTCAGAGTACCATAAGATCCAGAACCTGCCATATTGGACCAGTCAGGTTCAGAGGACTATAAGGTCCAGAACATGCTATATCAGACCAGTCAGGTTCAGAGGACCATAAAGAAAAGAGTGTGGCAGGTGAGGCTACGTGAGCTGGATTGAAGATCACAGACTTGTGGATCTCCAGTGGATCAGTAATGTAATAGTACTACATTACCCACAATGCCACAGTGCTGGAGGAGAACTCACAGGCTTCAGCTCCTCTAAGTTGATTTTCCTCCTGTACAGCAGTAAGGCCTTTATAGTGTTCCCTGCCCGTGCTGCCTGGATGGAAGTGGGGGTCACATACAGGAAGTCCTGAGAGAGAGGGGGATAGAGACACGTTTAATAGTCCTTTATTGAAAAAACTTCAAAATGATTCATGTTTCATTTTGTACAATTATTGCTTGTGCTGATATCATTATGCAAAGCAATAATTAAATAAAGAGTGAGCAAGTGAGCGAGCAAGCGAGGATATGTGTGAGTGAGTGAGCGAGTGTGTGAGTGAGAGAACAAGTGAGTGAGTGTGTGAGTGAGAGAACAAGTGAGCGAGTGTGTGAGTGAGTGAGGTCAGTACAGGACTCAGACAGTGAGTGCACATACCATGCCGTAGTAGTTGCTGTTCACCATGATGGGGCTTCTTCCTCTGAGGTAGACATACTCCTCCCACCAATCGCTGACCTGAGGGGAACATGCAGAGATGCTCAGCAACAACCACCTTTCTGCACTGCTCCAACATGGTGAACCGTACATGTATGGGGTACTGACATAGCTGGATGAGTGCTATAGGGGGTACTGACATAGCTGTATAAGTACTGTATGGGGTACTGACATAGCTGGATGAGTGCCATAGGGGGTACTGACATAGCTGGATGAGTGCTATAGGGGGTACTGACATAGCTGTATGAGTACTGTAGGGGGTACTGACATAGCTGGATAAGTACTGTATGAGGTACTGACATAGCTGTATAAGTACTGTAGGGGGTACTGACATAGCTGGATAAGTACTGTATGGGGTACTGACATAGCTGGATGAGTGCTATAGGGGGTACTGACATAGCTGGATGAGTGCTATAGGGGGTACTCACATAGCTGGATGAGTGCTATAGGGGGTACTCACATAGCTGGATGAGTGATATAGGGGGTACTGACATAGCTGGATGAGTGCTACAGGGGGTACTCACATAGCTAGATGAGTGCTATAGGGGGTACTGACATAGCTGTATAAGTACTGTAGGGGGTACTGACATAGCTAGATAAGTACTGTATGAGGTACTGACATAGCTGGATGAGTGCTGTAGGGGGTACTGACATAGCTGGATGACCTACAGGACGGTATATCTCCAGAAATGGGGTTGGGCAGCCCTGCTGTAAACAATAAGGCCCGCTGTCCAACCTTTTACGGGAATTTCCTTACCCAGTAAATATTCATCAGTATAAAATTATGTATTATTATTATTATTATTATTATTATTATTATTATTATTACTATCATTATTATTATTATTATTATTATTGTTGTCATAGCTGGATGAGTGCTATAGGGGGTACTGACATAGCTGGAAGAGTGCTGTAGGGGGCACTCACATAGCTGGAAGAGTGCTGTAGGGGGCACTCACATAGCTGGATGAGTGCTATAGGGGGTACTGACATAGTTTAATGAGTGCTGTAGGGGGTACTGACATAGTTGAATGAGTGCTATAGGGGGTACTCACATAGCTGGATGAGTGCTATAGGGGGTACTGACATAGCTGGATGAGTGCTATAGGGGGTACTCACATAGCTGGATGAGTGCTATAGGGGGTACTCACATAGCTGGATGAGTGCTGTAGGGGGTACTCACATAGCTGGATGAGTGCTATAGGGGGTACTGACATAGCTGGATGAGTCCTATAGGGGGTACTGACATAGTTGAATGAGTGCTGTAGGGGGTACTGACATAGTTGAATGAGTGCTGTAGGGGGTACTCACATAGCTGGATGAGTGCTATAGGGGGTACTCACATAGCTGGATGAGTGCTATAGGGGGTACTCACATAGCTGGATGAGTGCTATAGGGGGTACTCACATAGCTGGATGAGTGCTATAGGGGGTACTCACATAGTTGGATGCCCAGAGTGCCTTGAGCTTGAGGTACCACTGCAGCCGGGTGCCCAAGTTGTTCTCAAACTGTGTGGCCAGAGCAGTCATGCGCTGGAAGTCTGTGGTGCTCATGAGTGGCCGCACTGACTCCAGGTACTGAGAGATGGAAGGCGGGGGAGAGGAGAGACACAGCGTTTAGCTGGCTGCAGATTCACAAACGGGCACGATAAAATAGGATGTAATATTGTTGTCACATGACTTTACCAGGAGAAAACAAGAAGCCAAGCTCCACCTATCACAGATTACCTTGGTAAATACATTCCGTATGGTGCAGTATTTTGTATTGCTCCTTGTGGCTATAAGCAATTAATAAAATATAGTTCTATGTAAGTCCTCACTTCTCACATAGAATCCAGAGAGGAGCACTCCACTAATCAAACAATATGTTATTAACAACAAATAGAACAATGCATACAGTTATTGGTGGATAACTGGCCATACTGTCTTCTTATCTTAATGGATTGTGGAAGTACAGCCAACAAGGACCCACCAATGATAGTCCACATGATTGTTTTTCTTATTACAAACTTATCATGATTGGTGGAACTTCAGTCTGGTCATTAGGCAAAATGTGAAGGTATAATACTTATTTAATTCTGCTGTTAGCCTGGAAGAAGCCAGAATGTATCCACCAATCACCACCAGCTTTCTTCAAACTGTGTGATTGGTGGAGCTCCGCTGGAGGCAGTGTCACAAGATCCCCGTTCCTCAGACTCACCCTCTTGATTGTGTCCCTGACGGCAGGAACAGGCAGGTTTGGGAGAGAGGACTGGTAACTGTACAGCAAGGGCTCCCTGCCTGACAAGAGCTTAATCAGTACCTGAGAGAGAGAGAGAGAGACAGAGAGAGCTTGCAAATATAAACACGCCTCTGACTCCGCATTACATCACTAATCTGTTTTTATATACACTGCTCAAAAAAATTAAGGGAACACTTAATCATCACAGTGTAACACCAAGTCAGTTCAACTTCATGGATATCAATCTGTCCACTTAGGAAGCACAAGTGATTGTGAATCAATTTCACCTGCTTTGGTGCAAATGAAAGTGACAACAGGTGCAATGGAGATACAAAAGCAAGACAACCCCCAAAAAGGTCATGGTTTTGCATGTGGAGGCCACAGACTATTGCTCTCTCCTTATCCTTCCTGACTGATTCTTCTCTAGTTTTGTGTTCTGCTTATGTCCTTCTCACTACTGGTAGCATGAGGCGGTACCTGCAGCCCAATCAGGTTGCACAGGTAGTCCAGCGCCTCCAGGATGGCAGATCCATACATGCAGTCGCAAGAAGGTTTTCTGTGTCTCCTAGTGCAGTCCCAAGAGCATAGAGGAGATACCAGGAGACCGGCCGTTACACAAGGAGAGCTGGACCGGGCCGTAGAAGGGCATCAACCCAGCAGCAGGACCGGTATCTGCTCCTCTGTGTGAGAAGGAACAAGAGGAGCACTGCCAGAGCCCTACAAAATGACCTCCAGCAGGCTACTGGTGTGCATGTTTCTGACCAAAATGTCAGAAATACAGTCCATGAGGGTGGCATGAGGGCACGACGTCCTCTAGTGGGACCTGTGCTCACAGCCCAGCACAGTGCAGCTCGATTGGCATTCGCGAGAGACCACCAGACTTGGCAGGTCCACCATTGGCGCCCTGTTCTCTTAACAGATGAGAGCAGGTTCACACTGAGCACATGGGACAGGCGTGAAAGAGTCTGGAGATGCCATGGTGAACGTTGCCTGTAACCTGTAAGATTTTCAACTTGAATAAATCGTTCATCAAGATCTATGTCCCTTAAGTGTTCCCTTAATTTTTTGAGCAGTGTATATTATCATATTTTAGTTGACCAGGAAGTGTACGGTGTGAGGGCCAGAACAGGACGTGTACAGTGTAGGGGCCAGAACAGGAAGTGTACAGTGTGAGGGTCTAAACAGGAAGTGTACAGTGTGAGGGCCAGAACAGGAAGTGTATGGTGTGAGGGTCTAAACAGGAAGTGTACGTGTGAGGGTCTAAACAGGAAGTGTACAGTGTGACGGTGTGAACAGGAAGTGTACGTGTGAGGGTCTGAACAGGAAGTGTAAAGTGTGAGGGTCTAAACAGGAAGTGTACATGTGAGGGTCTGAACAGGAAGTGTACAGTGTAGGGGTCTGAACAGGAAGTGTACGTGTGAGGGTCTGAACAGACTCACCGCCCAGATTTTGGTGGTGATGGAGATTTTGCCATGCAGCTCAAAAATCCAGCGTTGATAGGAGAGCAGCAACTTCAGAAACAGGCGCATGGCCAAGATGAAGGAGAACCAAATGAGCGTGCCAAACAGCACTGCCACCACCACCATCTGACTCTGCACACTGAGAGACTCACTGACAGGGAGGGAGAGAGGGGGAGAGAGAGGGAGTGGGGAGAGAGGGACAGAGGGACAGAGGGAGACAGGGTGGGGAAGAGAGAGGGAGAGAGGGAGAGAGAGGGAGTGGGGAGAGAGGGAGAGAGGGAAGGAAGGGAGCTGGTCAATCCATGTCAATTTGGGAGCTGGCATGAGCTGGTCAACCAGTTAAACCATGTCAAGCTGGGAGCTGGTCTGAACTCGTCAACCAGCTACACGCTGTTTCAAAACCTAGCTTGAGCTGGTCAAACTATGTCAATGTGGGAGCTGGTCTGATCTGGTCAACCAGTTAAACCATGTCGAGCTGGGAGCTGGTCTGACAGTAGTGGTACCAGAATTCCCTACATCACTTCTGTGTAAAATAAAAGTGAAGTTAACAGCTAAACACTCCCGTGTGAGTTACCGTATTCCATCTGAACTACATTTTCATTTTATGAACACGGATAAAATCTAAAGAAACTGGGCGGGCCTATGAGCAAAGTGGGTGGGCCTGGCCCAATGCTATTGCGGCCTGAACTGGTCAACCAGCTACCAGCAGTTTAAAAACATCACTGGAGCTGTATTTTTCAGCAGGGAAAGCAAAGCAAGCAGGGGGGAGGGTATTACCTCACAGGCAGGTGCTCCTGGATTTTGGAGATGAGGCCCATGGACGGGTCTGAGCGTGTGTACATCGTCGCCAGAATCGCCACGACGACAAACAGCCAGGAGTACGGGCTGGCAGGGTACACGCCCGAAATAACGCTGTTCTGAGGAGAGAGAGAAAAAACATCAGCAAACGCAACAGACACACCTTTGGATCATATGATACGCCCATTAAATATCATACTTCCTTTAAATTCTGTCTGATTATGTTTCGGGAAAAAATTGCTAATTGTCCCATATCATTGAGGCTTTGACTACAGAAACAGGCAGGGAGATGTGGCTTCCAGCTAACGACTTTGTAAGGCGTGGTTGTAGCTAAATGTCTGGAAGAAATGGTCGTTTGCCAAATTGTAAGGCGTGGTTGTAGCTAAATGTCTGGAAGAAATGGTCGTTTGCCAAATCAATACAGAATCTACAGGTAAAACATTTACAGATGACTTATCTGCCCTCTGTTGACAGAGTGGAGCATTCAGACACAAAGAGCCAGGAAACCAGAGCTGGACATGCCATGACACACACACAGGCACAGAGTACTCACCCTTATGCGGATGAACCTCTTTCTCCAGGACCGCAGGCCAGAGAGGTACACCTGCCTGAGGGCCTCATGCGAGAGCTGCAGGTCGATGCCCTCTGGGGTGATAGTGAACTGGAACGCTACTGCCTGGTGCGCCTCCGCCATTCCTGCAGCACAGAATGTAGCATGTTAGCATACAGGGTACACCATTTCTGCAGCACAGAATGTAGCACGTTAGCCTACAGGGTACACCATTTCTGCAGCACAGAATGTAGCACGTTAGCCTACAGGGTACACCATTCCTGCAGCACAGAATGTAGCACGTTAGCCTACAGGGTACACCATTTCTGCAGCACAGAATGTAGCACGTTAGTCTAAAGGGTACACCATTTCTGCAGCACAGAATGTAGCACGTTAGCCTACAGGGTACACCATTTCTGCAGCACAGAATGTAGCACGTTAGCCTACAGGGCACACCTTTTCTGCAGCACAGAATGTAGCACGTTAGCCTACAGGGCACACCATTTCTGCAGCACAGAATGTAGCACGTTAGCCTACAGGGTACACCATTTCTGCAGCACAGAATGTAGCATGTTAGCCTACAGGAACACCATTTCTGCAGCACAGAATGTAGCATGTTAGCCTACAGGGTACACCATTTCTGCAGCACAGAATGTAGCACGTTAGCCTACAGGGTACACCATTTCTGCAGCACAGAATGTAGCACGTTAGCCTACAGGGCACACCTTTTCTGCAGCACAGAATGTAGCATGTTAGCCTACAGGGTGGACCCTTTCTGCGGCACAGGAAGTCGAACGTTAGGCTACAGGGTACACCATTTCTGTGGCACAGGAAGTAGCAGGTTAGCAAAAAAGCACGGGGATGGAAACAGTGCATTTCCCTGTTTCACTGGCATCTGCCTGGAACAGCACTGCAGGGCATTGTCCATTCATGCACAGGGAGAGAGTGACGAGGGCGAGGGGGCGTCAGGGCAGGGCAAGGAATGCCTGGACAATACACCCTCCGCCCCGACATCGAGAGAGAGAGGGGGGAGAGAGAGTGAGAGAGTGAGAGTGAGAGAGAGAGAGCTGAATAGTCACTCCTCTCCTCATCATGTGGTGACAAACACGGGTTCATCTTCAGACCCTTTGCTAGGGCACTCCAAATTGTGGTCAGGAGCATCCTGTTTCCTGCCATTATCCTTGAGATGTATCTAGAACTTGACTGGAGTACACTTGTGGCTAATTGAATTGATTTGACATAGTTTAGAAAGGCACACACCTGTGTATCTTAGGTCCCACAAGTCATAATGCATGTCAGGACAAAAAGCATGAGCCATGAACTCTCTGTAGACCTCCGTGTACAGGACCAGTAACCAGACAAGAAGGGCCATGTATTCACTTTGCCATTATGGGTTATTGAGTGTAGATTGATCAGCAAAAATGACAATTTTATCCATTCAGGATGAAATCTACAACACAATAAAGTGTGCAAAAGGTGAAGTGGTCAGAATATTATCTGAACCAAGACCCATCATTTATTTATTGGCCTCTGTACTCCCAAATGTGAGATTTGTCATTTTTAAAAATCACATGTGCTATTTAAGTTTGTATTTAAGTTGCGCTGGTTGTTCTTTCGGGAGCTCATTTTTCCCCGTGGTTGGTATGGTTTCGATTTGTCTTTAGTTTTAGGTCTTTCGGTGTTACCTTGTATTTTGGTCATTTTGCACGCATCCAGGCACCCCTTTACGTCACTGATTACTGATTTTCTCCCACCATTACTTATGTTTGTATTATTTGTATAATTTAAATACTTTTGTTGCGTCTATTCCTGCTTTGCCTTCCCAATTATTTGTTATGGCCTGAGCTGGTCGGTCGTGACTTTGATAAAGGGCATTTTTATACAGCAGTGATTCATGCATCATCCCCCATTTCAGGGCACCATAATATTTGGGACACAGCATTATGTCAATGAGAGTAGTCATGTTTAGTATTTTGTTGCATATCCTTAACATGCAATGACTGCTTGAAGTCTGTGATTCATGGACATCACCATGTGCTGGGTGTCTTCTCTGGTGATGCTCTGCCAGGCCTGTATTGCAGCCATCTTTAGCTCATGCTTGTTTCGGGGGATAGTCCCCTTAAGTTTGCTCTTCAGCATATGAAAGGCTTGCTCAATTGGGTTCAAATCGGCTGTTTGGCTTGGCAAGAATTGTCTATGAATTGTCTTTGAATAAAAAACCTTTGTTGCTTTAGCAGTATGTTTGGGATCAACGTCTTGCTGTAGGATGAACTGCCGGCCAATGAGCTGATGCATTCGCTTGAACTTGAGCAGAAAGGAGGTGTCTATACACTTCAGAATTCATCAGCAGTTATATCATCACTGAAGATAAGAGAGCCAGTAACTTCAGCAGCCATACATGCCCAGGCCATAACACCCCCACCACCGCGTTTCACAGAGGAGGTGGATCTTGGGCAGTTCCTTCTCTCCTCCATACTTTGCTCTTGCTATCACTCTGATATGAGTTCATCTTCATCTTCTCTGTCCACAAGACCTTTTTCCAGAACTGTGGTTGCTCTTTTAAGTACTTCTTGGAAAACTGTATTCTGGCCATCCTGTTTTTGCATCTTGGTTTGCGTCTTGCAGTGTAGCCTCTGTATTTCTGTTCATGAAGCCTTCTGCAGACAGTGGTCATTGGCAAAGAGAATTATTCTGTCATCAGCTGTGGAGGTCTTCCTTGGCCTGAAGTCCCTTTGTGATTAGTAAGCTCACCTGTGCTCTCTTTCTTCATAATGTTCCAAACAGTTGATTTTGTTAAGCCTAAGGTTTGGCTGATGTCTCTAACCGTTTATTCTTGTTTCTCAGTCTCATAATGGCTTCTATGACTTCCATTGGCACAACTTTGGCCCTCATGTTGATGAACAGCAATAATAGTTTCCAAAGGTGAAGGCTAGAGGACAGACCAAGTGCTGAGAGCTCTTTTTTACTTGTGTTAAGGAGGCAATTAAACACACCTGAGCAATTACGAACACCTGCGAAGCCATGTGTCCCAAACGTTACGGTGCCCTGAAATGGGGAGACTATGCATTAACACAGCTGTAATTTCTACATGGTGAAACCTAAATGTATAAAAATACTCTTTAATAAAACATGAACAGTATTACTTCTACAAGTACAATTCTCTCTCTCCCCTTCCGTCCATCTCTTTCTCTTTCCATCTCTTACCAAGCTAAAGTTACACCACACAAAGTACAGCTCTCACAGGAAAACAGTGGTCTCTCTCTTTCCCTGTCGCTCTGTCCCTCCTCCTCTTTAAAAAATTATTTCACGGCTCACCAGTCTGTTTTAGGAAGCTCTGATGATGGTGTATCGTGTGTACAACATGGACAAATTCTCTAGGCCTCTCCTTATCACATTGTGCTCGTAGAAAACTGCAAAGCTACCACTGTTTTTTTATGAACAATGGTTGGCATTTATACAACAAGAATACAACAATACAACAAGAATACAACAAGAAGTTGATTTGGTGAAATAAAGTGAATTCCCTGCTGAAAGGGGAAAACAGCTCAAGCTGGGTTTTGAAACAGCTGGTAGCTGGTTGACCAATTCAGACCAGCTCCCTGCTCAGTGTGGTTTGACCGGCTCAGGCTATGTTTTGAAACAGCTGGTAGCTGGTAATTTCAAGCAAGCCATAGATGGATTTTACACCAGGGCTTGAAACTCATTAGGCTCCTGGAGGTTTACTGTACCTCCAAAGTAGGGTTTCAGTTAATTGACTGCAGTGTACTAGGGCTGGAGCTCATAACACCTGCACACAGTCAGGATGCGTGTACACAGAGGTTCACACTGGACTTCAAGTGGGGAGACATTGGCTCAGGAGGTAAGCGCGATTGCCTGGCAGTCGGAGGGCTGCCAGTTCAATCTCCTGTCCTGGGTGTGTCAATATGTCCCTGAGCAAGACACCTGCTCCTGACAAGCTGGTGGGTACCTTGCATGGCAGCCAATCATTATTTTGCATAAATGCAGTCCATTTACCATTACCATTACCACAGGGGAATGTACCGAAGGGGTGTAGTGAGCAAGGCCCATCTCACCTGCCTTTCAGTGTAGCTGATAACACTCCAGCTCCCTGATAACACATACCCCACACTTCACCTGACAGCGAACACAGACAATAACGACTGGATATCTGCCAAATATCTCGCGCTCGCATTCAAATTGTTAAAAACGCGTTATATTGCCACTAAATACACTTGTAAATATGTACCCTGCATGCATATATGTGAATGAGCCCTGCCTTCAGGCATTTCCAGTGGAGGCTACACACAGACACATGATTAAAGTCTGACTGCAGGTCTGCACAGCGTTACTCAAAACAAACCTTACAACTGACTTTATACAAAGATATATTTCACATTTACTCTTTATCGCATCATGCAGTTCCGCAATGACCCTATCTTAACCCTTTCATTTTCCCAATTCCCTGTCTTACAACCTACACATACAGTGGGGTCCAAAAGTCTGAGACCACATTGAACATCTGGGATGTTTTTTTATGTAATCTCGGAAATATACAGAAGGTTTTAGGATTTTGAAAAATGCAAAACAAATTTTAAAAGTTTAAAAGCTTTGCAAGAACTACTCAAAGACCAAAGAAGAGCAAGGAGTGCAGCAAAATCCATAATCAACTGACCTCAACCCCACTGAACATTTATGGGGGCACTTGAAGACTGACAAAAGCTACGCTTTCAGTAACATCAGGAGATGCTCTTTGGAACATTGTTGTATAATGTTGGGATAACATGAATCATCAGGTTTTGCACAAACTTGTGCAGTCCATGCCAGCTTGAGTGCACTTTGCCATTAAAGCAAAAGGGGGACATACCAAATACTAAGAAATTCTGAATGTACATTTTTCAAAGATTCACTCAAATTACTGATAATATAATTTGCAATGAAAAAGTCTTGTATTAAATTAGAAAAGAATGCAAAATAGAAGCATTTTCACTGGTGGTCTCGGACTTTTGGACCCCACTGTATATTATGCCAAGAAACTTCATGTACAAGCTTACTGTTAAACATTATGAAAACCCACAAATATAACATTGAACTCAAACAGAAAGATCGGTCCATATCACAGCCACCTTTACCATACGCACTGGTTACCACAAATGTATCTAATTGCTCAGGGACTATCACCCACTGGCATGTGCTGGCTTTTCAACCACAGATATGCACTTCCGTGTTACAGCCTTACCTGATTTCCTGCACGTTTCTGCTCTCAAACTGGGCAGTACTTCAAACTCCAAACCAAATTACCCTCACTATAGTGTGCAAAAGGTAACAAACCTCAACTCAACAACTTTCTTCTACAGACACAACTGGACTCCTCGAGCCTCTCAACCCCGTCAAAGCTCAATTTAAGCAGCAAATCCTGCAGACCGAGTGCCAGACTGAGCCAGACCGAGTCTATGCTCTGTCTCCAACCCAACCTTTCCCTTAATTACTTTAATCTTTTCAGCCACTGTTTACAATGGGCTTGTTTTATCAGCTGCACTTGTGGAACTTCCCTTTCAGTGTAATAAAGCAGCACTCAGGTAACACACCAGCCAATGACTGGCCTATAGCAGACTGGCTCAGGAGCGTGACTGGGACCCAGAAGGTTGGTGGTTCAAGCCCTGGTGTAGCCACAATGAGATCAGTGCAGCTAACGGCCCCTGCTTAGTCTAACCAACTGTGTCGCTTTGGATAAAATGCGTCAGCTGGAATGTAACTGCCAAAATAAAGGACACACTTGAAGTCCTCCACAGTACACTCAAGGCTGGAGCTTCCAGCCTACCACAGGTTGTTGGTTGTTGGACGGTGGGATGTTGTGGGTGCACATCTGACAGGCACTTCTGCAAATGGGGGCAACTGTGGCTGAAATGACATACCCCTCTACTGGGACCTGAAGTGCAAGAGAAGGGCAACTCTGAAATGTGACGACGAAGAATGAGCTGGCAGCCCAAATTCACACAGAAGGATAATTTAGTTGTTGAAAACTTCCCAGAGCTATCAGGATACCATCACTGGGCTTTCCTCAATTTTGGCAGGTCCCTGTAAGTCAGCTCAATATTTTAAAAAATGAGCGCAGCTGCTACATAGCACACTAAACAAGCATGGTATATGTGATATATATATGATATATGTGGGAACAACATAAAACATGTTCAAAAATATCTAAATTTCTGCTCTATTAAACTGAACAAGTAGGCTACTAGTAAAAATAGCATGCTGTCAGGGAAAGAGAATTAGCAAGACAATAAAGACAATAAAATGCAACCAAACAGGTCTACCACCGCTGAAAAAAGGCCACAAGAACTCGCTCTACATGGTTGCAGACTACACAGACAGCTTGTGGCAAAAAAAAGTTTCCAAATGCTCCTTGTCAACAGAAACTTGTTTAACTTGCATCCAAAAAAATGTGAACTCAAACGCCCCAACGAGGGTGGGGCGTTTGTATGCGGACAGTTGTATGAAAACAATGGGACACTAAATTAACAGACGCAAAGAAATATATATTTTAGATATAAAACATATTTATACAAATCAGTAGGATATCACTTTACATGTGTTATAGAAAAGTGTGGAATAATATGCTAAGTATGATTTGTTTTCAATAGTATATACTTTTCTGCGTCTGCATAGAGCTAAGAAGGACTATAGTCAAATGATAAATCAATGTAGGTATGCTAGGCATTACTTGTGAAGACGTCATCAACAATGGAGAAAAACATGACTCTCATAAAGGTTCACATGAACTAAACAGCTGCGCGAACTAACTAAGAGTTAAAGCCGTCACCCGAACATCATTAGCTAGTGTGTTACCGGGTTTGCGAGCTGCTGGTTCGCTGGGGCATTCTTTCATCTATCACTAAAGGTGGCCAAAGTCAATCAATGCATGAAAGACCTCGCATTTGATGGATACATTGGAAGCATACTATATTTGGCAGAGGTTTCGCAAACAAACGTTCTTATTTGTATATATTGTTTTGTTTTGTTTTACCTGGAAGTGCGAGTTAGGTGGGTAGGATTAAACCGCGGCAACAAGCTTCGCTTACTGGGTTATCCGGATCAATCGACTGATAGGTGACAAAGTATTTATGTCTAACACTGATTTTAGAATGACGAAATCAACAGATTATAAATTATAATAAGCCAAAACTAAACTTGTGGTTTATTTGATTTTCACGTGTATTTTGCAACACTTGAATCTCAGACAGGGCTAAGCATACAATTAATATCCTCATTGTAGTTTTAGATTATAGCTGTAAGGCTAAACATGATGCTGATACTGCACACGCTACCGCGCTAACTATAAATTTGAGACTATTTAAAAGGAAAGTGCATAATTCCAAAATAGCACAAGCACTCGTTTACCGCGTCGACGCACGAATAGTTAATATGTAACTACACTGGAATAATGTACAGCACACTCTCGATATCATATAGCATATACCTACCTAGCCTACAGCTCTTAAACACCAAACACACGACAACTAAAACCCCCACCATTTATACTGAATAAGCACGCACGCTTCTTTGTTATTAATACACGAATAATTTACCAATATATCGTTCATCAAAATGACTCCAGAATCTTTAACGTTACGTTGCCATGCCCTAAAACCACACCTACACACACAAAATGTAGGCTATAGGTCAAACATAAAGTAAGATAAACACCTGACACGCAGTCCGTGATGGAAAAGCAAATACGGTTTGCAATTTTAAAGCGAATACCTGAAAACTCGTGGAAATGTCGACAATGATATCAGACGCTATTGGTGTACCGAGCGAAACTCGGGGGTCTCCTCTTTGCGCTGCTGGTTCCGGCGGTGTCCGTGTATCCACTGGGATCAAAGCCCAAGCAGCCTGACAATAATGTTCAAGTGCAGCTGCCGGGTGGAGTTTCAGATTCTATAGGGACAACCGGGGCGTAATCATGTGACACTGAAGACGTCACACACAAATTTAATGTATTCTTTCATTCAGTGTTTCACTACTGTCCGTGTAGCCTGTGGCGATGTAAAAAAACAAACGAAAATTTTTTTTTTTTTTAATTCAATGCTAAAGATTATGAATTGGAATTTGAAAATAATATTTTTTATACAGATATACCATATTTAGAGCTTGATTATTTACATGCAGCCTATTTATTTTAAGAGAATGTCTATTCTACTCTGACTTTAATGGCCAACAGGTAGCCTACCTCCACGGTTGTGTTATAAACAAACATAATTTACTTAAAAACAATAAAGGTATGAAAAGGTAAGTGAAAAGCTAAGTATATTCTCTTGGTTTTAATTGAAATATGTCGTAGTTTAACAATTGTTTGAGAGCAGTTTTCAATTCCTCTGAAATTAGAAATCCTGTCCAATCAAGCATAGCTTTTAATATAACATTTATAATCCCAATATTTACATAGGAAATATAAAATCAAGAAAACAGGTAAGTAACATTCATTCTGCTTTATTCAACTGAGAAACTGAACGATGGTTTAATCCTGAAATCGATCCTGTAACGCCCACTTCAGTAAGATGTGGGAATCGTCTATTGGACAGACTCCTCAAATATTGGCTAGCTGCTAAACAGAAAGTGAACTAGAAAAACTAAACTCCGTGACAGTCCTCCAACTGTTTTATACAAATTACACACGCTGCGGGGATAAATCTAGAAAATGTGTGGCGGGGAAAACTAATGTTGCGGGGAGAAAGAGCACGCGCACACAGTGTTTAGAAAAGCGGGAATAGGTTTGGGCTGCGCTCGCGGACGGGAAGAGATGGTTGCAATCGCGTAAAGGAAAACTTTCCAGCTAGTATCAGTGAACGCTTTCCTTGTTGTACCGCCTTAACTCCGTCCCTGTTGCTACGTAAAGGTCCTTTAGTTATTTTCCTGCTTATGAATTTGGATGTTAATGAACACAGGTAATGTAATGTCAGTACAACAAATAGGATCTTAAAACATGCCCCTAAATGACATTAGAGGAGATGAAAGAAAACAGAGTAGTTTTAAACACAAATGCATGGAACAGGAATGGCTAGAGAACGCTATCGCCGCCAAGAACATCACACCCAAAACGCCATTTTCAAAGTTTATTATTATAATCATAATAATGTGATCGGTTTTTGACCAGCTGTCATTGTTTTCTTATCACAGGCAATAATAGTAATAATAGTGCACTTTCATGATTTTATTATAATACACATTTGTTCATTAGTATTACTTTTTCCCCCAATTTTTTCAATATTACTAAGAAATGAATTGTTCTACTGTGCGTGGGGGGCGGGAAGAGTACATTTGTCCGGAATAATCAACAATGATAATCATAAAGTGAATACAATGGCGCTAAAGACATGGTTTATGATAACTATACAATGGGGAGTTGAGCATAGAGTGTATACAGTTGAGGGAGTGGGTGGGGGGTGGACTGAGGTATATTTAGTGGTGGTGGTGGTGGTGGTGGGGCAGGGCAGCGGTGGGGGGGTTGGGTATATTTAGTGGTGGTGGTGGGGGGGGGGGGAAGCGGACACTGAGCAGGAACAGAAAAAGTAGATCTTGAACAGTGGCATTCAAATTTACACACAAACTATGCCAGGATTGTAGCTTTTCTTCATGTATATTCATGCACACATACACATACTCACACACACCCACACACACACACACACACACACGCACACACAACCTGTCATTCAAGTTTCTAAAACCGTCGTTTTGCCTTCCTTATGCTTCTTGGGAGGAGGAATGTGTGTGTGTGTGTGTGTGTGTGTGTGTGTGTGTGCATACATGTACGTGCATGTGTGCCTTTATGTGCCTTTACCTGTGCTTGTATGTGTGTGTGCCTTTATCTGTGATTGTCTGTGCGTGCGTGTGTACATGAATAAAGGTTTCAAAACCAACAGTTTAAACAGAATGTATTTAACTGTATGACGACAAATTATTGACACTACAATGCAAATTCAATTAAGTAAATTTTTTTTAACAGAAAAATGTCCTTTAATCAAAACTGTGCATTGTAATGTTTCTACATTTGTTTTCTTTGTCGCATAAAGTAACTTGAAATAAATATTTAATTTAATAACAAAGCAGGTGTGATTTTTACTTTAAAGTACAGTATGATGTTCTTTTCTGTAAATGCTAACTGTATTCAACTGATAAAATGACATGAAATGTTTAGATTCATAAGCTAAGAATTAATAGCCTGTCCCATTGCGTGTAGCTTACGAAGGTTATGGCTTAATGCTCAGACAGTACCATAGCCCTGAAAAGCATGTAAACCTTGGGGGCAATTTAAGATCAGAAAATAAAGACCTGCTCTAGAAAACATTGGCTACAGAAACACAAGGAAATGAGAAACAATATATTTCAGCACATATCGGGTTAATTCCCGGATGGGATTGTGGGTTCTGAATTATTGTACCGTACTGAGACTCCAACAATAAAGACCGTTGTATGAAATGGTTATGAGAACATATAGGGAATGTACACCACTGTAACTCCTTGAGGACGTGTCACAGTTGTGTGGGTACTACAGGAGTGCTGTCACGTCATGCTGAGATAGGGCAGGGACAGGGCCAGTTTGGATATTCCTGGTGCACGGGTAACATTTTAAAATGGCCGACGAGGAAGCCGAAGGAGGCCCTTCTTTGTTGTAAGTGCTCTACGTGGAGACTATGGAAAAGCAGCCCATGTCGGGGTGTGCCAGGGACAGCCAATGGACAAAAAAAGGAGGAGAAGTTACTTTTAATTTGCGTACAGTTTTCTTTTTAGGACAGTGCATTCCAGTTTTTGAAGACCTGTGCCATGAAAGAGAGAACCCACCAATGAACGCAGGTTCTCTTGAAATGAAGTCGATGTGTGAATACTGCTTACGTAAGGGAATCGTTCACAGAGAATCGTATGTTGTTCACATCCATAGTCCCATAGTCCTCTGTGTTGGGCAACATTTTCACAGACTGAAATGAACAGGTACAGTGTATTTGTGTGTGTGTGTGTGTGTGTGTGTGTTCTCATATCATCCTAATGTTATTTTCAAGTGTTTTAAATTTCATGGAAGATTTTTTTTTTTTGGGGGGGGGGGGGGGGACTTCACAAGCATAGATAAAATTGTTAATTGTATGTGTGTCTTTCTCAATGATAAACTAAATGGGGGCAAAGACAAAATAAAAAAATGTAGCTGGAAGATTTTTGCAGCATTAGTTTCTAAAAAGTAAGAAAAAATAAACTCCTCTATTTCAGCAGATTTGGCTCCATTTCCCACTGGCATTTTGAGGCTGGCTTCACCACTACAACAACCAAACCTGTCCATCAAACGATTCCCATTCCGATAGCTTTTTTTCCCTCGATCCTCAGTTCCGTTATTTTCACCAACAACCTCCTTAAAATAAATAAAATAAATATAAATTAAATATATAAATATTTTAAAGTGTTTTAGACATTCACTTGGTTAGCTTTTTACCACATTTTCTTCAGCAACATTTTGTTTGTAGTCACAACATGAAGAAAAGCAACCAGAAAGAGTTGAGCTCTGTTTTTCCAGAACATTCTCCCTTTCTCACTTTGTAAAAGTCTCCAGTCTGAGTCAAAGTCTCTCTTTATTTCATGGGCTCTCAACAGGCTCCAGGTTCCCAAGCTCCTCACCTTGGTACCCCAGGAACCAGGTGCATCTTGATACACCTTGGTCCAGCAGGAGCTCCCTTGGAGAGTGCACCAACCTGATTGGTCCCTTCCAGTACTTTTGGGCAGGCAGTTTGGTTTTGCAAAGACCACCCTGGACCTTGATTGAGATTGAGTGTGCTGAATCATAGTTAAACTGATTAAACTAGTTTGGTGAGATTCATACTCAAATTATGCTATTTGCAGTGTTTAATCATCTTGATTGACGTTTCATGGCTTAACTTCATTCTTTACACAAGTCCTTTTGACCAGTTAGAAAGACAAATCTGAAGTTCAGATATTACTTTCTTTGCCTTCCTGATAATTTAATGTTTCACTTTTTGGTGTTCAATGGTTGGTGTACAATTACTTAAATTGTTGACCAAGTCAGTGGGTTTAACTGTTAATCATTTTTTCTGAGTGGCTATAGTAATTACCATATTGAAGTACCATCGAGAAACCAAAGTTAATGTGACAATTCCTGTGCACTTCTCTTGGTTAGGTGCTTAATTGTGTTTCATTAAACACTTTCATGTCAGTTGCCGTTCTTCACCGGCTGCCACAGATTTTGAAGTGATAACAGTTGGTCAGATAACAGTTGATAGGTCAGACTTGATTTTCGACTTCCCGGGAGTGGCCTCTTCTCTCTGAGAGTTATTCCAGTTTCACTGGGGCGGATTGGGGACCATGAGTGGATGTCCTCCCCTCTGGAAGGAGTGGCAGCAGTGAACGGTCACACGAATCCAGCTTTAATCCGGCTTGAGACGTGACCTCTACTCACCCAGGAGGGGTGCCAGTTTGTAAAACAGCAAAAAAAAGTATTTGAAAGATATTTTTTAGTATCCCTGGGGCAGGCGTATTTGTATCTAGCAGCATTAACAGACTGTTTAGCATGCATTTCATAGGCTGGATGGTGCTCTGTATCCGGCCCTCTAGTACTTTGGACAACATTAGCGCTACGGTTTGTGTCTTCCCCAGTGGATAAGCGTTAGTTTTCATATTTTAATTGTTCATTGATTAGTTTGTCTTCCAGAAGTTGTTATTGTAAAGAGTAGAACAAATCCACAAATGTTGCACCTTCCATTTAATATTGCATTTCCGTGTTTGGGCTCTTCTCAGGCGAGGCATTACATACGTGGTGTTTGGAATGACCCAAAAAAAAAAAGAAAAAAGAAGCAACTCTTCCGTTGAGCGTAAAACCACACTTCTGCTCTGGGGAGGGGTGGGGTACAGGTTTTCTCCGTGTGAAATGTGTGCGATTGTTTTCCGGTGTTTTCCACGAGGAGCGGGCGTGAGCCTCCCGCTCACGGCTGGGACTGCGGCGTCCCGTTGGAGGAGAGCAGTCTGCCCCGGTCTTTCTCCGAGCCTCTGCGCTGGA